>NW_022146665.1:177610-283522 GCF_002938485.1 Sitophilus oryzae
CTGTTGTACTTCGTTCAGTTACGTAGCACTTCTTGTATTCTACACTAAACAAATTGAAACTTATTAGTTAATCAAACATAAAGAAAAATCAAGCCAGTACACTTCACCTACTAATTAACTTCAAAATATTCTTCTGGTAGTCTACACTAAACATTATAATCAAACTTAATAAATTAATCTAATTTTACATTACAACTACAAAGAAACAAGAAAATATTTTAAAACTACAAGAAATAAAACTTCGATACGTGCGGCCAGTATAATAGATCAAGCGGACAAAGGATATAAATACTTTAAAATGTGCATTCAGAAAGATAAAATATCTCGAAAATACAAGCAAATGTTTCTTATCAGTGGAAAACATCGACCTCGTCGACCTTGCGGAATTTGTCGGGTATTTACAATGGTTGAATTGTATAATTACCAACTTTTATATATCTAATAGACAAAAAGTCTCTGGTCGATTAGTAACCAATTGGCACAGTCTGAAAATTATCGTTTTATTTTCTCTGTTTTTACTTTGGCTCCAAAATTCAGAGTAACAAAATATTTTCTCTAGTAAAGACTGTGAAAATACGCCTGTCTGAAGTTGCTTTACATCCATAAACGTCTTAGGTTGAGCTACTTTAAAAATTCATATACAGGGGTAGTAGCTAAATATTATGCTTTCTCTATGGATACAACCGCAAGCTGTTGCTAAGATATTTAATAATTTTAATTGTGTTTTATACATTTGTGTTATACGGTGAATGATCGTAAACTAAAAACTATAAAGTGTAGTGAAACCACTAATTTATTTCATAATCGCGAGGTTCTGAATGAAGCTTAAAAGTTTAGATATATTAATTTTCCGCTTTTCATTCCAATTACACCAGAATTTTCTTTAATAAAAAATATTTGTATATATTTATATTTGTCTTAACAAGTCTCTTTTATTATATCTCAATATGTAAACAAATTATTTCTATTGAATGCAGCTCATAACATTAAAAACTTCAAATCGAATTAAAATACATAACATTAAAAAAATTTAAATCGAATTTTAGAATAGAAAAAGATAGAATTTCAGCGTTGTTTATACATAATGGTGTTTAATAAAGAAATATATCCAAAGTTTTACTGAAAACAAAATTTATTCCACAGAATCTGCATTCGCCGTTGTCTCTTAGCTTCAATCTACTGAAGTGGCCATTATGGAAACAGTGTGGTGTTAGAGAAGTGTGTTTATCAAGAACGGAAATAGGATATAGACAAAACATCAAAAGGAAAAATTGGATGACAAATGAAATACTAAAAATGTTTGAAGAAAGAAGGAAGTACAAGAATCAAGGCAGTCGAGATAAATATAGAACGCTGCAAAATACTATAAGAAGGGCAGTAAGATCAGCAAAAAATAAATGGCTGAGAGAACAGTGCGAAAAAATGGAACGTTTACAAAAGCAGAACGATGACTATAACCTACATAAGAAAATAATAGAAGCAGCTGGAGTATATAGGAAGCAGACTTTCTCCAACATACAAAATGAAAAAGGACAAATGGCACAAGATAACGCACAGAGAAAATCTATCTGGGAGGAACAATATATTGGCAACCTCTTTGCAGATGAAAGACCTCAGCTGAAGGATAACCTAGAAGATGATCTGACTGGACCGTCAATCACAATAGAAGAGATTACTAGAGCAATAAATAGCTCCAAAGATAAGAAGGCGGTGGGACCAGATCAAGTGCCTGTTGAACTGCTCAAACTACTGGACAACGAAGGTATTAAAATAATGCAAAGGCTCTTCAACCAAATTTACAATACAGGAAATTTCCCATCTAAATGGCTTACATCTCTTTTCGTACCACTTCCAAAGAAAAACAATACAACAAGGTGTGAAGACCACAGATTAATCAGTTTAATGAGCCACACTCTGAAAATATTTCTGAAGGTCATTCATTACAGAATTTCCAAAAATGCGAAAGTGCTGTTGGATCCTCTCAATTCGGATTTAGAAGGGGCCTAGGTACAAGAGAGGCACTGGTCGCAACCCAGGTGTTGGTCCAAAACTGCTACGACCAGAGAAAGGACGTAGCAATGTGCTTCATAGATTACGAAAAAGCGTTCGATAGAGTACGACATCAGAAACTCGTTCAAATACTGAGACGGCTAGACATAGACCAGAAGGATGTGCGCTGTATTGAGAACTTGTACTGGAACCAATCAGCTGCAGTTAGGGTTGACAATGAAATTACAGGAGCACAGCAAATTTTTAGAGGCGTAAGACAGGGATGTGTCCTCTCCCCACTCCTGTTTAACCTATACTCAGAAAACATCTTCCTAGAAGCGCTCGAAGGACAAGAAATAGGCATCAAAGTAAATGGCATACGGATCAACAATATACGGTACGCAGATGACACAGTCCTGATAGCGGATAACATGAATGACCTCCAAACACTCTTGGACATGATTGGAATACACAGCCGACGTATGGGAATTGACATCAACACAAAAAAGACAAAATTCCTAATAGTTACCCGCAAACCAGATGACTACCAGAATGCAAGACTAACGCACAATGGGGAAGACATAGAACAGGTAAAAAAGTTCAGCTATCTGGGAACTTGGGTATGTGAAGACTGGTCTTCGGAAGTGGAAATCAAGTGCCGTATAGAAAAAGCGAGGAGCGCATTTATGAAATTTAAAAACGTCTTAACCAACTCTGACTTTGACCTTGACCTTAGAGTAAGATTTACAATATTTTTGTATGGTCCGTGTTCCACTGCTATGGTATGGAAGGCTGGACATTGAAAGTCAGAAACATGAACAGGCTGGAAGCGTTCGAGATGTAGGTCTACAGAAGAATCTTGAAAATCCCATGGACAGCAAGAGAGACCAACGAGGAAATCCTGAGGAGGATGGGGAGAGAGCGTGAACTGCTAAGCACAATAAAACGCAGAAAAACAGCGTACCTGGGACATGTTATGCGCAATGAGAGATACCATTTACTCCAACTAATAATATAGAAGGAAAGATAGAGAAGGAAGAAGGGGATTGGGAAGGAAGAGGATGTCGTGGCTCCGAAATGTTAAACATTGGACGGGAATAAGAACTACAGGAGAATTAATTCACGCCACCGGAGAGAGAGAAAGATGGTCAGAACTGATCGCAAACATCCATTAATGGATAGCAGCAGAAGAAGAAGTGGTGTTAGAAAACCCGTAACAATCCGAAGATCATTGATAATTGAGTAATACCATACAAGACTCCATGAAAACATAATAATTTCTTCTGCAGATTATAAACGTTTTCATTTTCAAATCCATTTTTTAGCTCGGTATACGTTTGATGTTCGTCTCTTATTCCATTTCCTATTCCCCTAATTTATGTAGGCGCACCGGACGAGAGGAGACAGGACCAAAAACATAATTTGGCGCACGGGCCAAGATCGAAAAAAGCGAGGCTAGCGAAAGGACGATGGGACGGGACGGACAGTGGTAGCGCGTGTGATTTATTTTCCGAACGTTTTATCTATGCCGATGAGGCCGGTATCCTAAAGGTCGTCGCACACGTCCGTTTTTTCGTAAAGACCTTTTTGCGAAATACCGCGTTTTTTATGGTTGACTTTTATGCGACTTAGTTTCTTAACACACGCTTCATTTTTCTACGTAAGTACTCGCGTCCATGTGGAAACCAATTTAAAGTGCAACTCAAGAACCTGGAAGACTCCATCTGTAACCTTGAATAGGAATCCTCCAAAGGTCTAAGCCATTCGAAGAAATTTCTTAGAAGTTACGATCGAAAAAAATGAAATATTTTGAAGTCAAAGCGCTGAGACTGAATACCGAATTAAAATACCCCATCAACTCTATAAGCTTGGTGCATTTCAGTTGATTTCAACAAATTCCGACCGCAGAGCTTCAACGGTAGAAATCAGAAATCATCAGTATGTATTAGACGCCGCCATCATGTTGATTGCATTAAAATAATTTTGAAATCGTGGTTTTGTCATAAAATTTAATTATTTTAGTTTTTTGCTAATGCAGTTATTGAAACTGTTGGGGTGCAAGGGGTAGTGAAGTCAACCTCACCTTCACGCGGTGCACCCTGTCTACACAAACGAGGCTCTGACGTCCGAGTATAGGCGGTATAACCTTATACAATCCTCAGACCTACCATCTTTCTGAGAAGAGGAGTAGTATTACTCCTAGCCGGCCGAGAACGTAGCACAAGGGAACTATCGTCGCGGTCCTCACTATGCCATAGTCATCCCGTGCTGCAGTTGCAGCCAAAACTGCGCGGCAGCGTAACCGTCACAGTTTAACCTTTTCACGCAGCTAACACACATCAATGATGGAACATTCGAGTGGGACAAAATCATCATCCGGAGATAAAATACCCCCTCAATCGGATCTCCGGGAGGGGGTGCCTACTCGAGCGTATCATCGGAGAAACAAAAAACATCCGCACTCTACTAGAACGTCCGCACTCTACTAGACAAGATAAATTCAAATCGACCAGAGAGAAGAACAGCACTGGTCTCACAGGAACTCCACCGGCTAAATATAGATGTTGCCGCTCTTAGCGAAACCCGCTTTCCGGATGAGGGTAGTCTCACTGAGGAGCATTACACCTTCTTTTGGAAGGGTCATCCTGCAACACACAGGAGAATTCATGGCGTAGGCATTGCAATCAAAAACGAAATCGCCACCAAATTAACAGAAGTACCTATTGGTGTCTCCGAACGTCTTATGACCCTAAGATACCCCATATAAGACAAATCTTACGTCAACATCATTATAGTGCCTACGCTCCCACCGTAGACGCTAAAAAATTGAGGATAAGAATAAATTTTACCAAGCTCTACAAAATGCTCTTCAACGAATTCCAAAGCACGAACGAATCATTTTGTTAGGTGACTTTAATGCTCGTGTCGGTCGGTAGAGAACAGGAAATATGGCCTGACGTATTGGGAAAACATGGAATGCGCAACGTAAATAGCAATGGTGAACGCTTATTAACAACATGCACAGAGTATAATCTATGCATCACCAATATGTGGTTCATGTTGAAAGACAAGTTTAAAGGTACCTGGAAACATCCCAGATCAAGTCACTGGCATCAATTGGACCACGTAATCGTTCGAAGGATGCATCTAAAAGATGTCAGACTCACAAAAGCCAGAATAGATGCCGAATGCGGCACTGACCACCGACTTTTAATTTCAAAAATGAGAATCCAGTTAAAACCCAAACATCCACACTGTAAAAAGCAAAACAACATGACCAGACTGAACGTACGGGGTTCAGAATCACTTCAATCAAAGAATCACTTCCACCGATAACTTCAATCTCAGCCTTGGAAGCTGAACAAGGCTGGACACAATTAAAGGATGCGATTCATGAAACTAGCGAAGCGGTACTGGGAGAGTCCAACAAAAAGAAACAACTAGACTGGTTGAACGAAAATCAACCTCATATACAGACCTTGTTGGAACAAAAAGCATAGAGCACATCAAGCAGTCACTTCAAATCCACACAATCCAAGGTTCGATTCCACACAATATATGCTCGGTTAAGAGCTCTGCCGAATTTCGCCGAGTAAAAAATAAAGACGTTATTCATTTATTTATATAAATATTGACTTACTTGCTAATGTTCTGGTACGTCGTTTGCTTTTTTCGGATCGATCTGGTAGAAGGAAAAGCTTGCAATACGGATTTCTTGGATGCTGACCGGCTCTGGGTGTCAAGCCAGTGGCGCACATAATTGTTACTAGAAGTTGTAACGTAGTAGGATCGAACCCAAGCCTCACCTACAAGTAATAACAAGAAATTTATTAGTTTTATCAATCCTACAATATTTTCTAGATAGATTCAAGTTTATAAATTTTAGTATTTTTCCTTCAAGTTTAATTTCAGTTATTTTATCCTAGACTTATACCGTATAACCGAAAAATGGATGATAGTTTTGGCGACGCCAATCTCTAGACGTCATTTATTGAAAACTAACATAAAACTTAACACTAGTTATAGAGAGATTAAAAAAGAATAGAACAAACAAATCTATTTCATAAAAATCATTTTTACACAATATAAAATTAATCTACAACTTTTTAATAACCAACTGGTAGTAAAAGCCAGTATAAAATAAAGAAGAGTTCGAGTCACGTAAATGACGTCTAGGGCTTGACTTCGCCAAAATTATCATCGACCGTCACTCCCCAGCCGACTATGACGCCGTATTTTTTCAATTATTTCGGTATTTTTGTTATATTGTAGCTTATGTTTTTAATTTATATTTCTTTTATTCTATATCCAAGTTATTTTTCAACCAAACAACGAATTTAACCCTTACTTGAACGCGACCTCCTACGCTAGTTGGACCTTGCAAAGATGGCGCTGCTTCCTGTCTATCTGGACTACCCGGTGACGTAACAAGAACGTGAGGACGTTCATAGATTTCTGATTCGGGCCAGGAAATATTTGTTTGACCTAGAGCAAAATTACAGTCAAGAATGAGCAAAATAAATTTAGGTATAGTTAAAAATATAAGTGTAATGACTATATTGTGCATTTTACATGCACATAGTACATTGGTAGACAAGAAACACAATTTAAGTATGGTAAATAGATTCAATTGACCAAAATCCATAAATTTTAAAGAACTGTGAAGAAACCTATAGTGTGGTCGTAATGCAAGTTAAAATATCAATCTAACTTAAGAGTTTGCGCCCTATTTTTGTAACATAAACTAGTTATCTATGGCCAAACAAGATAATACGAGTCCGAAACACACAGTTGTTGCTCCCATATTGATCTAGACCTACACATCTATCTAAAAAATCACAAAAACGAAAAATTGAGAGGACAGCAGGCATATAGACAACCACAAACATCTAGAGTGTGTAAAGAAGGTGTACTTTGGCCAAGGTAAAACTCAGCGGTGTGTTTTGTGCTCGTATATAAAAACTATTCTTAAACTTGTAATTGGAAACCTTTTGTAATTCTGGTTTTATTGAATCCAAATTCAGAATAGTTTCATATTTAAGTGTGTGAGTGTTAAATAAACAAGAATTGTTATTAATAATTAGTTATTTACCTGAAATAGAAATTTGCACTTATAACATAATAATATTTGCTGACGACTTATGCAATTTGTTTTCATAATTTTTACTATAGAGACGTTTCTTGTGGTAACTAATCGTACCTCTCTGAGCAACAGATTGTCTCAACTAGCTTGAGCCATTCTTCTACTCATGAATCTGCTCACGATTAATTCGACATTCGCTTCTTGTTTACTCTATAATGTCCTTCTTGATAGGATTTTCCTTGTAGCAGCTTCATTCATTCAATAACTTCATCACCTAAAAACGAAATAATGACAAATTTACGACATGTACTTTGCTAACTCTTACTTTACGTATCTTATGTAAATTTTAATTATAAGCGATACCAATTAAACTTTATGTTACGTAATCGAGGGTGCGATTATTAAATTTATTATTGCCAAGCATGGATATATTCGGTGTCGGGCTGACTAATTCGGTGTCGGGATGACTATTCGGTGTCGGTTTTTGACTAAATGTACCTGTTCTTTTAGCTTGTGGGAAGAGAAGATTATGGTCATATGATTGCATAGATAAAAGACTTATACTATTAAATAGATAGGCAACTTATAATACATTTCAATTTTATTATACAAGGGCGCCTCTGGTAGACGGAGGAAGAAATACTTATGGAAAAGAAGGGTGCGGGGAAGGGGGGTTGTTTTAGTTAATTTAAAATAAATTTAGACATACATGTAAGAACACTTTGTGTGCTTTTAATTAGGTCGAACATATTATAAACGATAAATCAACTGAAATAAAAGCATACAAAGTGTTCTTATATGTCGGATATTAATTAAAAAATATATTAAAAATACTAGAAATAGTATATATTAAGTTGTTACAGTTATAATTTAATCTTTGGTGGTTTTCAGCAAATAGCAGGCAGTTTTACATAATTTTCCTCCCTTTGAAGTGAATTGGAAACGGCTAGGTATATAATTTTGGTGTAGGCAAGATTCCCAGTTTGTTTCCGTTTGGGACCTGAAATAATCAAAACAAATTAAATCAGATGTAATTATCTGCTGATCATAAAAAAAAACGCGCGTCCTTAATTCCTTACATGCACCGTAAAAAAATTAAATAACTGCTCTGCAAGTAGCATTTATTAGCAGTACTAATTTAAAAAATCTATAACTGTAAGTAGATATGTTTAATTTACTTACCATTGTATCCTTCGGAAACCAGGTGTACAACAATTAAACTCCATGATAAAAAATAATTAAGAGTTATTACAAAACACAAATTGTCCCACCATTTTTAAAAAACATTGTCTAAAACAGAATACTGGCAAAAAATCTGAAGGAATTTAATTTTACAATAATTCGACAAATCAAACCGTAAAATCACAACAAAAGCGTCTCTGAGTGACAGTTAAAAATCAAATTTTATTATTGTCAGATATTGACATTTGCATTGTTAATATTGACAGTTTTAATATTTGCGCCTCTGCATCTTGGAGGAAAAACTATTTTTAATGAACTGTCATTTCATTTAAGTTTAACCATGTATGATTGTCATTATTGATATTTGAGATTCCACGATTATTCGGCATTTTTGTAATTTTTGTTTTGTTGTTGAGATCCAGACAAAACATTTCCTTTAAAGGTAAGTTTTATCTCGGTAATTATTTTAAAATACCTAATATTAATAGTGAGTAGTGAGTGCACATAATATAGTCTAACAGCTAGCAACGTTTTCGAGAAAGTATTTTAAGACGTCTGGCTCTTTGATATATCTTTTTATATTTTTTGCTCTCTGGAACAGTATGCGGCCCGTCTGGCTGCCGATATCCGTTGCGTTCACTACTGCGCATCGGAAGAAGATCCTATATTTTTTTTTTAATTTAGTCCTATAAATTCTAGTATTGAATATAAATCGAACATGTCTCCATAGCGCAGTGCGCAGAGTTTCCGACTACGAACCGACGATTCAGAGTTCGAATCTGGGTCAGGGCAAAGACTTTTTTATTTTATTTTCGTATATATTCTGATAGTAAAGTATTAAATAATTTTGATGATTAAAAAAAAACAAATATTTACTACTTTACTGTCAGAATATAAACGAAAATAAAATAAAAAAGTTTTTGTCCTGACCCGGATTCGAACTCTGACTCGTGGTCTGAAACTCTACGCATTGAGTTATGGAGACTCGGTCGGTTTATATTCAATACTAGAATTTAAATGACTAATAAAATATAGGATCTTCTTTCAATGCGCAGTAGGGAACGCAACGTTTACCGGCAGCCAGACGGGCCGCATGCTGTTCTAGAGAGCATAGTAAGAGATATATCAAAGAGCCAAGACGTCTTAAAATACTTGTTTTTCCGACGTTGCTAGCTCGTACATTGCTAATTTACATAGGTAAGCATAACCTATGGGATAAATCCGATTGTAAAAGTAAAACATCACATTCTTATTCTTTTCTGATACCTCTGGAACGACTAGGTATTATACCTGGTATTATTACCAATTACCAGTAATACAAATTATTTTTTTTCAACTGATAGGTTCTTGGTATAGAATAAAGACTATCAAAAACATTGAATACCTACGGGATACCTACTGATACTCTGTGCGAGCACCCAACCGTGCTTCCCTGTTTACTCCCAACCAGGTTAGATAAAAAAGATATTGAAGATTGCAGCCTTGAGTTGGAGTATGGGCTCCACTACGACATGTACAGAAACGGATTACCTAAACAGGTAAGCAAGTAAAATTAAACCTTAATGAAAAATTGAACTTATTTATTTTTAGTTCAAGAAAAGGCATGACAATCCACAACCCACCAAAGACCTAGTAAATGAATTCTGCAAAAACTGAAAACCAAACTAAGTTAAATAAATTATTATGTTCCTACACAGTATTTTGTTTATAGGTTTTAATGCTTTAAAGTCCAATAATAAATTTTCGTTGTCCACAAAATAATCTAAAAAAACTACGAAGATTTCTTATTATAAACTTGAAGGATTAAGATTCGGTTCCAAATACACAAATTTTAAATTTTTGGCGCCAGTATATAGGTATGAATGCAACCTACTATATCGATAATGCGCTCATAGTTCGGGTTAGACGCCAAAGGCCGCGCCACTGACACAGTCTTCAAAAATTAACATTGATCGGTCTCTCTCACTTTAGTTATTAGTGTTCTCTCTGGTTTTGACATTGTAGTTTTGTATTACGAGTTTTTGGTTTAAATAAATAGTGTTGTGATACTTTAAGCTTAAACACTTTTACTAGCAGACCTTGCAGTCGAACATTGTTCTTTTTAGAACTTCTTTTAGTACGAAGTGTACAAGATAGCTTAATAACCGTTGCAAAAAACTCATCGCAACCTTATTAGAATATTTTGAACGGGAAAGCGGTAGTAATGACTCTTAAATGCTGTTAAGGAGGTGAGTTTTGTTGATGTAAATAAAATAATTTACTTTTGTTTTCTAAAATATTTTGATTAAAAGAAAATATGTAAATGTGAACAACGCTGTGCCGGTCAATCTTAATCACGTGACTAAAAGTTTATTTGGTATGATCTGTATATTTGCATCATAAACTACTATTATTTATTAATAAAGTTTTATTAATAAAGTTTAATTTAATTCTATTAAGAAAACGAATAAAATATAAATAAACTTAGTATTTTATCGACAACAAACTACTTACAGGTGATTATAAAGCAAAAACGGCGTAATTATCTTAATTTCCGAAATGTCACACAACACGAGTATCCAATTTGTAGCGGAAAACATTATCTCAGGTTTATTTAGATAAGCTTTGTTTGGAACAAACTGCTTTATAGTTCCTTGTGTTTGCTGTTCATTTACATATACATTAATGGAAATATAAACACCGATTAGCATGCACATAAGTCGTTGCGAAATAAGGCGTAAAGTCTATTACGTACGTTTTACGAGCAATTCACGCAACGCTTTATGAAAGAAACCGCTTTATTATACGAGAATAAAAGTATAACTCACACTATAAATCACATTTACCTATTTTATTTTAACATAGGAAAATATTCATAGTCAATTCTTTAAAAGTTCTCTAACTACGTTTGTGTTTAAACAGTTCACTAACGCGTCGAGTTGTACAGGGTGTCCCACTAAGAATAGCTCTCGGCTGTATCTCGGAAAGTATTAGCCGTAGCGGTTGCGGAAAAAAATATTTATAACTAAAGAGGCTATGGAAAATTGCTGGAAATTATTTTCAAGTTTGTAGAACAACCGCTAGAGGGCGCAACTACAACAAAAAATAATAAAATGGAGTTTTTACACAATTTTGCCTAGATAAGGAGTACTATAATTAACAGCTTCATAATCTTCAGTAAATTTTGAATATTTTTTGTTAGAGCCATTTTCCCCTATCTACCAAAATAAAATGGTGGAGGAAGGTTAGATCTGGTTTTAGTTGAATATTAATAACTCTGGACTGGATGATCGGAATCCAACAAGCGAAGGCTCGTTTAAAAGAGCGTTTCTTACTCTATATTGTACCATATAAACAATAATAAGCTTTTGAACGTAGACGCTAGGGGGCGTTGTCTTACAACGTCTGTTTCAGTAACTAAGAGTATGTATAGCATCATTAGTTTCATAAAAAAAGTAGCGTATTAATTTGAAAACCGCATCTTTGTATTTCTACTCATAAACAAGAAACCCCATGAAACACATAAAAATGGGACACTCTGTACACTTAAAAATATCTTCACTAAAAATAAGTAATAGTATCATCCAGTGAACTCCATAATTGATTTAAGAGAACTGTCAAAAGCCAGCTATAATATTCGTCGGTATAAAAATACACAATAGTGGTAGATTTACTTTTATAATCCCCTTAAAAATAATTTCTGCTATTCTAATTTAGTTAAAACTTTGGCAATAGTATAATAAATATCATGAAATACCATATTTTTGAATATAATTATTTGAGTTAAATTGGTTTAACTTGTACTAAAAAAATGTGCAATTAACCTGGTCTTAACTGTCCATCGACATCAGCTATACTGCCTCTCTTGACTTTTTCTATAACAGCACCTTTACTGCCATTTTCTAGTAACTTTCCTCCCACTACTTTCAGTCCCAAAATGGCCGCACTGGAACCAGTGCCATCTGAGTTGCCTCTTCTCAATATCATGTGGCCAATCATCCTCGTTCCATCTGACGACACTTGCCATGAATGGGGATGCTACAGAAAATTTTTGTTATGGGACAAATATATTTTGTACAACTACGGGGCAATGTAGCATATGAAAGCCAAGACTTGAAGCTTAAAGCCAATTACAGGGAACATTCAGTAGGTCTTCAAGACAAACATTAAGGCAGACATAAAGGAGCTAATGCTAAAGTGTATTAACAATTTTACAATACATGTAAAATATAATTTATTTAAAAAATGTTATTCATAGCCAAACAAGTTATGTTAATAAGTAACATTTTTTTCTAAATTGTATAATGGGTGTACATAATTGATTGATATACCGGATGTTGCATCGTCGGACGGGACATAGGAAATCCCATGTAAATTTTAATGGGATCAATTATTGGCTTCCCTAATTATTTTAGAGAATAATTCTATTTAGGTTTATTGAAGAGCACTAAAACCCACATTCAAAAGAATAGCTTTAGATGTTTTTGATTAGCTCATTTACGAGTTATCGCCCGATTTCTTTTTAAATATTTCTCCTTTCTTATGGCCCTGTATTTAGTTATGAGCACCAGCCAAGGTAAAAGATAACTGTCAAATAAAGTTGTCATTTCAGAAATTTACCTATTTAGTGCTGTATTATTATTGAAAACTCATTCCTACATCGGAAATCTTAAAGATGTATTTATAAATACAAATTAATATGAATTAAAGTAAAATAAAGTAATCAATTACAAGGTTAATTATAGTATTATTACAATATTCCATAACTTATTAATTTAGGTACTATTAAATTGTTAGAACTTTAGGATTTAAGAAGATATTCAAATATTCCTCCATCGACTGCTAGACAATAACCCAGGCGATCATAAAATTCTCTTCTTACATTCGCTAGTTGGTAAACTGAAATTTTATTGCATTCGGCAGAAATAGCATTTTTTAACTCGTCTAGATTTGGGTATTTTTTATCCTTGTGTATCCTGTTTTTTAAATGGCCCCAGAGAAAGAAAATATTTGACGAAATATCAGGAGACCTTGCAGGACAATTTACTGTATGATTTAGGCCAATAACGTTTCCGTTAAAACTATTGTCTAAATATTCCCGAACAGCCAGGGTACTATGTGCCGGGCAGCTATCCATTTGGTACCAAACTTCCTAATTTTCCCTAGCGGCATCATGTAAAGCAGGTATATGATTTTCGAGTAGTTCCAAATAATATTCTGCATTTAAATTTAGCGTAAGAAATAATGGCCCGATAATATTTTGTCCGAATATCCCTGCCCAAACATTTACTTTCTGTGGATATTGCGTCCTTGTTTCGACAAACCTGTGTTGGTTTTCTTTGTTCCAATATCGATAATTTTGAACATTGGGTTCATTATTTAAGGTAAACGTGCATTCGTCAGTGAAACATATGTTTTTTTAAAAATTCCCTATCCGTGTTTGCTCTTCCATCATATCAAAACAAAACGCCTGCCGCCGTATTTCGTCCCCATCTCGTAGCTCTTGGTGCTTTTCATATTTGAAGGAATAGTTTTTATGTCGTTTCAAAATTCGAAACGCTGTAGTGTGATCTATTCCTATTTCATCCTCAAGTTTCCTTGTGCTGATCTTTCCATCGTTCTCTTCCACGCACAATAAAACTTCCAAATCGGTATCATTTCCTGCATCTTCTCTTTGTTCCTGCCTTGCTTCACATCTGCAGTTATTTTTAGAGTACCTTTGGTCTCAAATCTCTGAATATTCCTTGCGATTGTAGATTTTCCAGGTATCGGTCTATTCGGATACAGAGCAGCAAACATGTCCGACACCTTTTGATAACTGTTTCCTTGATAATACCATTTAACCATAAATACTTTTTCTTCGGTAGTGTAATTCATGGCTAATATTTTCGATGTAGGTATGAGTTTTTAATAATAATAATAAAGCACTAAATAGATAAATTTCTGAAATTACAACTTCATTTGACAGTTATCTTTTACCTTGACTGGTGCTTATAAGTAAATACAGGGCCATAAGAAAGGAGAAATATTTAGAAAGAAATCGGCGATAACTCGTAAAGGGGCTAATCAAAAATATCTAAAGTTATTCTTTTGAATGTGGGTTTTAGTGCTCTTTAATAAACCTAAATAGGATTATTCTCTAAAATAATTAGGGAAGCCAGTAATTGACCCCATTTAAATTTACATGGGATTTCCTATGTCCCGCTCGACGATGCAACACCCGGTATGTATTACACTAAAATTATGAGATCAAATAAGTGTTAAATTTATACTCCACAATCAAATAAAAAAGAACGTCATAGCGGGAGCAGCAATAATACTTCAATTCAAACTTTATATATTAATAAATAACTGTATTACTGTCACACATATTTCATATTTTTTATCTAAATTTTCATACTAATTTTATTATATTAATATTAATAAAAATGATTTAGTATAGCACTATGTCTTCAGTTTGATTATGAAATACTGGAAATAAATACTAGTTATTTATATTTTTCATATACAATGATTTGATAAAATTAACAGAAAAAATGTGAGTCTATGATCAACATTTCTATGAGCAAAGCAATTCAAACAGTATCTACAATATTGAACAAAAGCATTATCTAGTTAAATTGCTAATTATCATACATAATCAAAATTTTCAGAAAAAATGCTAGATGTAAATTGTATAGGACTTAATCTAATCTAAAGGTGACCCCACACTTTCACTAAAAGATATTTACGTTGAAAATTATGGCAAATAATTATGTTTAGTGAATATTTCTTAAATTTAATAATATTTATTATGTTACAGTAAATTTTGAGTGCTTTAACATTTTTGAATTTCTTAAGGCAGTTTGGTTCAAATTTTGTGACATGAAAACATGTGTAATACTGAATGTCTGGTGTATAAATAATATAATTTATTTTAGTAAATTATCTTTTTGATAATATCTTTAATCTTGAAATTTCTCACGACACGTTTTGACTTGTATTTACTACTCCATCGTTACACCTGATCTATAAAGCTGGGTTTCTCCAGAGATATAATTCCAGGATTAGGCCTCGGACTCAAAACTACGTTATGAAACTACAAAAACAAGCAGTAATAGTTGTTAGTTTAATAACTAAATCAAAAATTGACAGCTATTGATTTTATTACGAATTTTGGTTTTATGACGTGTAGCCCGTGACACTGTGTAGTTTTAGAACGAAGCTCTATACCTGAAAATACGATTACTAGCACTATTTTTAAAGTAATCTGAACAAACCAATCAATATACAGGATGGTCCAAAGTGTATTATGGAAACTTCGGCAGCATATTCTGCATATAAAAATATGTAAAAACGTTCGTATAAATGTATGTCCGCTCTTGGTAAAAAATCGCTACGAGATATTTGGAATCAAAATTATTAATACCTGTCATCATTGACATAAATTAAACATGTTGACTAAATAGTTATTAGTCTGAAAACATAAATTTGAAATGTTTTTGTACCAAAAGTTCAACAAAAACTGTTTTATCATCATTTTTTCGTAGAAAAATTTATGATTACTTTAAAGAAATAAAAATTTCCCAAATTTATTATTTAAGTTAATAATCTACTCGACGTGTTTGTTTATTTTTGTCAATAATGATATGTATTGACTATTTCCATTCTAGATATCTTAAGAACGTTTGCTCGTAGAGATTTTTACCAACATTTTTTACGTAAAAAGTCACGGAAGTGTATAATTTTTCACTCAGTTTTTATACAGGTACGGACGAAAAGTTATTACTCTTCTAAACAGTTAAAACATGTAGGTGGCAACAAATAGGAGTCATATTGACATCAAAGTCAAATTTCTCATCAGACACCAATTTTCATCCAAATATTGATGTTACTTCAGTAATTATTTGGAAAAAATCAAAATAGAAATGAAATTTCTACACCCTGTATCTCCGAAACTAAGCATTTTAGGACATAAATTTATACGAACTTTTTTACATATTTTTATCTGCAGAATATGCTGCCGAAGTTTCTGGAATATAGTTCGGACCACCCTGTATATTTCTTTGTTATTTGTAAGAATGATTGCAGATATTTTATTCCAAGTTTTCAAGCAACAGTCTAACAGAATTGAGCATTATTCAATTGCTTAGATATATTACATCTTTGTTTATTATGTTATTTCACGTACGAACCGGCAACACTGTATATGCCGCTTATATATTTTTTTTCTCTCTCTTTCTGTCAACTGGTCGTATATCTGTGTCGTACACATTCAAATACAGACCACGGAAATAAAGTGACAATTTTTCCTCTATATATCTGAGTTTATCACAGTTCACAATTTACTAGAGATGAGCAAAACTGCGATTTTCCAATCGCAGTTGAAACTGCGATTGTGATTTGTAAATCGCTGCGACTGTAACCTGCGATTGCGATTTTGATATTTTTAAATTGATACGCTGTAAACTGGGAAGCTCAATCCCAAAATTTTTGAGAAAAAACAGAATAAATAGGGGAATACTTTTTTTTAATAAAATCTTACAAAGAAACTGTTGGGTGTTTCGATGCCATATGCCTTTTAAAGTGTTTTTTTATGATATTTTTGCTCTGCACACATATTGCACTTAAAATTTTCATCAATTACCAAAAAAAAATCAAACCAAACCAAACCACAAATAACTTAGTTTCCTTTTTTAAACATTTTTGATTAGAATAGACCAAATAAATTTAAAAGGGAAAAAATACATAAAATGTTCAAAATATTCGAATGTGCTTTTAGACAGTCTGTACGTATACTAACGAAAAATTTATTATAAAAAAGGTTGCCGCCAACCTTAATTCAAATAACGAGAAAAAAACTGTTTATTTTATCTTTTTTTCTCTTAAAAACATTTTCTTTATATGTAACTCAAAAGAAGCCGACGCCGACGGCTTTGATACGGCCCGTCCAGTGCAAGTGCAAACTTCCGAACTTTTAGATAAATAAAAGGACAATATCACATTTTATTATATTTGAAATTTCTCTAAAATGAAAAAACTGATTGTAAAGGATGTATTTAAATTAACATAGCAGCCGATCCACAACTGTTAGTATATTCAGAAAATTATATTATATTATGGATTGTTATAAAAATGTTTATAATAATATATAAAAAAAATATAATTTATAATTTATAATAATATATAAAACATATAACAAAATATAATAAAGAGAAAGGGCTGTTTCTTTTTCGTGCTCTATATCTTCTAGTAAATAAAGGATAAAAATAGATAATTTTTTATAATTTGAATCCAAAACTGTCCTTGAATGAATTATTTTACCTGAATCATTACCTGGGAGCAACTGTAACTATAATTAGTCATAACCGAAAACAAGAATTTTTTAACCTTCTAAATCCATAATTATATTATAAATCTAAAACTATTATCAAAATTTAAAACTAAAAAATTATACATATATATTATGCGGTATATAAACATATATAAGCCTATTTTCCAACGCTTCATAAAAATTACGGGGCCATGATTGCGAATGTGATTTTGCGATCTAGTCTAGGCCGATGTGTTGAGAGCTGCGAACGAAAATCACAATCGCTGCTCTTCGTTGGCGTGCCCACTCCCGATGCCGCGCCGCCGCACAATGGATCGAATCATAAGAAAATATGGACATTGGCTTATTTCGAAATTAATACTTTTATTTTATTGCTTTTTATGTACGACTTCAATAAATACTACAAAAATCTAAATTAATATGGCATTTTGTACCATATAGTTTACAAAATATACAGGGTGTCTCAAAAAAAGAACTAATATCTAAACAAAAAAGAAATAAATAATATTATAACAAAAGAGAAATTGCTTTCTCTGTTAAATCTAATATAATATGGCCTTTTGTACCAGATATTTAAAAAAATATACAGGGTGTCTTACAAAAAGAGCTCATCTATAAACAAAAAAGAAAACAAAACATTATAACAAATGAGAAATTACTTTATCTGTTAAATCTAAATTAATATGGCCTTTTGTACCAAATAGTTAACAAAATATACAGGGTGACTCACAAAAGAACTAATCTCTAAATAAAAAAGAAAACAAAGACATTATAACAAAAGAGAAATTGCTTTTCACAATGTGCTTGATTGTTATTCCATGGCAAACTTGATATCTTAGTGACGAAATTGCTAAGCTTAGCGCACTGTATTACAAATGTATAAATATTATATCATTTCTATATTATAAAAATAAATAGACAAAATAGATAAAAAGACAAAACTTCGACTCATTCATGTTTGGTGTCTCTCGTTTATCTTAACTACATAAAAATTAATGGTATTAACGAAAACATTTCTGGGCCTTTCAACCATATGCCTTATGTATTTTAGTGTAATTTAGTCCCACTCCAATATTCTTCGACGAATATACTTAGCTATGTATATCGGCAAATTACAAATTGTTTGATGGTGCACTGTGCATACATTCAAGAATTTTGACATTAAAAACATTATATTTTTTGCAGTGGCACTTTTGGGCAGCCAATTTTTTTATGATATGTGCTAGTAAAGGTGGCTCTTTACATTGCATGTAATATCTCCACTTACATCCGCTTACATTTTTTTGTAATTTAAGCAAATTTTATATTTTTAAGTCTTAATGAAATAAATAAAAACAAATGAGTTTTTCACTTCTGGTGTGACTTTTTTTTAAATTTAACAATCCAATACTATAGCCCAAGAACGCTTCTAATAAGTCGTTATATATAACAAACGAATATCTTTTACATCCATTTTAAAATTACAATCAAATGTAAGACTCTTTATCTACTAATTTGAATGCTTTTTCAATTTACTTCAAATGGTGCTCATATGCTCAATAAGTAAATAACAAATAGGTATATTGTATATGTTTTAAAAGACTAGAATATCTCTTTAACACAAATATGTAAAAAAATATTTAAATTTGGAACTCTTCAAAAACAGCCAATGTCTCCATTTTCTTATACTTCGATCCATTGTGCGCCGGTGCCAACGAAAATCGCAATCGCAATGTTGGGATGAGCTGCGATTTTCGAGCTGAACGAAAATCGCAGCCTGCCCACTGCCGTGTTGATGACGCGCCGCCGCCAGCCGGTGCGTACGAGAATCGCAATATTGCGATTTTCGTTCCCAGCTCATCGTTCGGCTTCAGCGCCGTGTCGATGCACTGCCGGTGCAAAACGAAAATCGCAATGCTGTGATTTTCGTTCGCAGCTCTTCGTTCGCGTGCCCACTGCGATTGCAAATCGCAACTGGTGTAATACTGGTTGCCTAAAAATCCAAAATCGGCAGATATATGTTTCAATCGCAAGTCGCAGTTTGTTATGGAAATGAATCACAGGTTGCGATTGCGAATTTACAATCGCTGCGATTAAATCGCAGTTTGCGATTTTCTGCTCATCTCTACAATTTACACTAAGCCTAATAATGAATAATATTCTTGTTTAAAACCGAAGAACTCCATATATCAAATAACACTCAGCTAAAATACATTTTTCTCTGAGTGTAAATTACTTGACTACTCCGTAACGTAAAGTTTTTTTTCCCAAGCAGCGCAAATCTCGACGACATGCATCTTGAGACCGCAACAATAAATCTAAAATTTAAACAAAACAACTGCCATTTCCAGGGGGCGCTTTGTAGTCGCAGTTGTAACTGCCAAGACTCTTGGTAGCTATCCAAGTAACTAAATAATTTATCGAATGTAAAAAAGAAAAGTGGAAAAGATAGTATTCAGCGAAACCAACGTTTTAACGTTTCTTTTTAACTTTTATCTGAACTCTTAATGGTCTTCTATTAATTTAAGAAGTGGTATTTTGAAGCTTAAGAGAAAAATAATATTTTAAGGTTAATTTTCTCGTATTTTGTTCTATTTAAACCTATGTATCTAAAACCTTGTAATGTTATCAATATTACTGAGGATGTGCACGAGTGTTAGTGTATTTGTGGGTGTGTTTAAGAAACAGTTAACATATTTTTTTTCTTTATAAAAAGTGGCATATTACTGGATATTACTACAATAAAGCCATACAATAGTATATCGTTTTATTATGAGTAAAAATTACAAGCGAGACACAAAAAGTCATTTTTACTCCGAATAGAACATGCTATTTTTTTTCAAACGACACAAATAATTTTTTAAACAATTTTGAACGTTCCAAATAATATAAAAAGATTTTAAAGTACAAAATACCTTTTAAGTAATTATATATCGAGAAACTATGGTTACGCTCGTCGAATTTGACACTTTATATCAGTTTTATAATATATTTTCGAATTTTAGTGCTTAGGCGTAAAAGTACAGGGACATCATTTTAAGTGTCTCACTCGATTTATAATTTTCCTGTTTGGTATTTAAAGATAGTAGAAAAATTTTTTAATGTAATTTTTCGCGAGGATGCCGATTCTCTATACCAAAATTGTTTAAAACGTCAATTTTGACAGATACGACGCATTCTCGATTTTTTTTAAATGGAAACCCCATCATATTTTTGCATGGCCCGGTAAACATGTTTTAGCTCATTTCAAAAATATATAGTTTAGTATACTTTGCACTTACTGTTTTCGATATACAGTGGATTTAAAAATGAATTGTTCCAGAATCATTTTAAGTGTCTCACCCAATTTAAAATTTTCCTCTTTTCTATTTTAAGATAGTAAAAACCTATTTTAATGTAATTTTTCGCGAGGATGCCGATTTTCTACATTAAAATTTTTTAAAACGTCAGTTTTGACAGATACGACGTCATCTTGATATTTTTTAAATGGAAACCTCATCAAATTTTAACACAGCCCGGTACACAAATTTTAGCTAATTTCAAAAATATATAGTTTAGTATACTTTCCATTTACCATTTTCTATATACAGGGGGTTGAAATCAAGAATTCCTCTAATTTTGATGTATTTGAATATGAATGCCATTCACTTCCAACTGAGTGGCATTTGTATCCAAATGCATGAAATTTACATAAATTGAGCTATCTTATGATAAATGACTAGCATTTTAAAACTAAATTTTCAAAAAAGTTTTTATATACAGGGCGGTCCGAACTGTATTCCGGAAACTTCGGCAGCATATTCTGCAGATAAAAATAAGTAAAAAAGTTCGTATAAATATATGTCTACAGTGCTTAGTTTCGGAGATACACGGTGTAGAAGTTTCATTTTTATTTCGATTTTTTCCAATTAAATTCTGAAGTAACGTCAATATTTGGCTGAAAATTCGTGTCTGGGAGTTTTTTGACATGAGAAATTTGATTTTGATGTCAATATGACTCTTATTTATAGGGGGCGGCACTTACATGTGTTTTAACTGTTTTTTGCTTATTTTTATCTGCAAAATATGCTGCCAAAGTTTCCGGAATACAGTTCGGACCACCCCGTATATAAAGGTCAAATTGAAGATGAATCAAAGTATAAATAAATAAAAAAATTTAAGCGTCGTAATTGTCAAATTTGACACTTTCAAGAATTTTAAAATTCGAAAATTGTAAACTGGATGAGTCGCTTAAAATAATTCTAAAGAGTTCATTTTTAAATCCACTGTATATCGAAAACGGTAAGTGCAAAGTATAATAAACTATATATTTTTGAAATTAGTTAAAATTTGTCTACCGGGCAGTGTTAAAATTTGATGGGGTTTCCATTTAAAAAAAATCAAGATGGCGTCGTATCTGTCAAAATTGACATTTTAAAAAATGTTAATGTAGAAAATCGGCATTCTCGCGAAAATTACATTAAATAATCTTTTACTATCTTAAAATAGAAAAGAGGAAAATTTTAAATTGGGTGAGACCTTTGGTGAGACACTTAAAATGATTCTGGGACAATTCATTTTTAAATCCACTGTATATCGAAAACGGTAAGTGCAAAGTATAATAAACTATATATTTTTGAAATTAGCTAAAATATGTCTACCGGACCATGCTAAAATATGATGGGGTTTCTATTTAAAAAAAAATCAAGATGGCGTCGTATCTGTCAAAATTGACGTTTTAAAAAATTGTAATGTAGAAAATCGGCATCCTCGCGAAAAATTACATTAAATAATCTTTTTACTATCTTAAAATAGAAAAGTGGAAAATTTTAAATTGGGTGAGACCTTTGGTGAGACACTTAAAATGATTCTGGGACAATTCGTTTTTAAATCCACTGTATATCGAAAACGGTAAGTGCAAAGTATAATAAACTATATATTTTTGAAATTAGCTAAAATTTGTCTACCGGGCAGTGTTAATATTTGATGGGGTTTCCATTTAAAAAAAATCAAGATGGCGTCGTATCTGTCAAAATTGACGTTTTAAAAAATGTTAATGTAGAAAATCGGTATCCTCGCGAAAAATTACATTAAATAATCTTTTTACTATCTTAAAATAGAAAAGAGGAAAATTTTAAATTGGGTGAGACCTTTGGTGAGACACTTAAAATGATTCTGGGACAATTCATTTTTAAATCCACTGTATATCGAAAACGGTAAGTGCAAAGTATAATAAACTATATATTTTTGAAATTAGCTAAAATATATCTACAGGACCATGCTAAAATATGATGGGGTTTCCATTTAAAAAAATCAAGATGGCGTCGTATCTGTCAAAATTGACGTTTCAAAAAATTTTGGCGTAGAGAATCGGCATCTTCGCAAAAAATTACATTAGAAAATCTTTCTATTATCTTTAAATACCAAACAGGAAAATTATAAATCGAGTGAGACACTTAAAATGATGTCCCTGTACATTAATTTTATGCCTAGGCGTAAAAATGACGTTTTTAAATTGTCAATCGCGTGGCAAAAATTAATACTTTTGTGACGTTTGAAAAAAATAATAATTACGTCTTGAGTGTGGTGAAAACAGCATCACAATAGGTATAAAAATACAATTTTGTTTAAATTTTACTATGTTTAAATGATTTTAATATAATAAAAAACTTAATAAGCCACAATTTACAAATATGCGTTGATTTCATGGGAATTCAAGCGTAATTCTGTAATATATCTAAGTTATAAGTATTGAACCCTTGACGGACTATTGACATAAAACTATTGCCACTAAGCACTAGAGAATATAACCAAAATTGTCAAAGAAAATTTGATAAGTCTAAAAGAGAAATATGCAAATTTTGAAGTAAAATTATAATGTTCAATAGAGATTTTCTTTGATCTTATAATTTTGAAAGGACATTACAAAATTTAATAAATATTTTCTATTAAAAATAAATAGAATGTTATTCTTGTCCAGCTAAAAAGAAAAAATTGCTTTTTTTCTAGGAAATTTAAGGATTAAATAAAAAACAAAAACATAGAGTTAACTAGAGAATACTGGTATCCTATATAGGATTATACTAAATTATACAGGGTGCGTCAGTTAAATAATGAGTTAAATAAGTGCAAATATTTTCAGAGCGGGTAGATCTCGATAAAAAATATATTTTCCCTTTACCGTTTTTCAAATTAGTCCAAAATAACCGAGTTGTTCAAGTTAAGGACTAAGTAATGATTGTACAGATAGTGCTCGAGAGGTTTTTTTTATTCTTTCTTTTTTTATGATTTACAAGTCAGCAGAGCGATTCTGTAAGCTCGTAGCAAGGAATTTCTTACTAGTGGCTCACTAGGCTTATGATATTTCTAGGATGTGTAATATATTTTCCCAAATACAGTAGTCAGTCCCTATAGAAATAATAACCAACAAAGAATGGGTGAAATATTATTCCAAATTGTTGTCAGAGAACAGACCTGAGTATCAAGAACCGCCACAGCCAGAAATAAACATTGAAGGAGAGGAAATCTACGTGGATACCAACAAAATAAAGACCGCTATAACGTTTTAAAGAATGGAAGAGCATGTGGTCCAGAGGGAGTATATGCGGAACTCATAAAATCTGGAAGCAAAAAACTGTTTAGAATGTTAACAAACATAGTTAACCAGTGCTTAAATGGTCATCCAGTACCTGAACAGTGGAAAAAAGCATATATCTCCTCTATATATAAAAAGGGCTCAAGAAAGGATCCCAATAACTACAGGGGAATTTCGGTCACCAGCACTATGAGTCGCCTCTATGGAAGGATACTGAGGAACTTAATTGAAGAGGAATACTCCAGCTACGAAGAAGAAGAGCAGAATGGTTTCAGAAGCGGAAGATCATGTACAGATAATATCTTTGCATTGAAACAGATCATCCAGAAAAAATCTGCAATAAACCAGGAAGCTCATATAACATTCATCGATCTACAAAAAGCATATGATACAGTGCCAATAATAAAATTATGGGAAGTATTGCACGAATCAAGAATTAACGCAGCTCTGATAAAAGCTGTACAGAATCTTTACCATGGAGGAAAATCACAAATAAAAACGGTCAACGGTCTCTCAGAGGAAATTTCTATCACTAAAGGGCTCCGACAGGGTTGTTGTATATCCCCAACACTATTAAAATTTATATTGCCAAGGCCTTACATCTATGGAAAAAAAATGTCACGGAATGGGTATAGAACTAAATGACGTATGCCTATACACCTTGCAATTTGCAGACGACCAGGCCATAATTGCAAACGACAAAGATGACATGGAATATATGGTGCGGAAAATAATTGAAGAATATGCTAAATGGGGTCTCACAGTAAATACAGAAAAAACAAAATAACTTCCAATTGGAGCCAATACAAACAATCTTATTTTGGACAATAATATGGAAATTATGGCATGTGAAGATTACAGTACCTGGGATCGATATTTACAGGAGATGGAACGGACGATAGAGAAATAAATAACAGAGTAATACAGGCACGAAGAGTTATCAGATGCATAAATGGCATTCTATGGAGCACTGAAATTACAAAAAACGGGAAATATAATATATGCGAGACACTAGTTAAAAGCATATTACTCTATAGATGTGAAACATGGCGACGCACTGAAAGGATAAAAGGAAATTAGAGACAACAGAAATGGACGCGATTAGAAGAGCAATGAGAATTTCACGGAGGGATAAGATCAGAAATGAAGACATTAGACAACAGATGGGAATAGAGGGAGCAATAGTAAATGATATAGAACAAAAACAATTAATATGGAACGGCCACGTTCAGAGAATGCACAATGAAAGAATTCCAAAACAAGTCATTCATTGGATACCACCTGGTAAACGAAAGAGAGGACGTCCCAAGAAAACATGGATGGAAGGAATAAGATGGTCGATGAGCGAGAAAAATCTGACCGAAGATCAATGGGAGAATCGCACAGGGTGGAAGTTAGGCATCGGACAACGTCGTAGGACGTTCTGACCCGAATTTATTATATTAATATAATTTCCCACGATTTAAGAAATTGGCAGACAGGTATTTTCATCCCAACCAATCAAAAAGTTTGTCGAAGTCTATTCGAAAATTGTCATAACCCAAACGCGGTGTTCGGCCAGACTCGGCAAAAAAAATGTTAAAAGGTATAATTTAGTGATGGTAAAATTGAAAAATATATCGATATATTTATTCTATGATTTTAATGTTACGATACATTTAGATATTATTTTGAAGAATGTCCCATATATCGTCAATTTCTTTAATAGATTCATTGATATTCCTTGAATATGTACAATCGAAAAAAAGAACGCCAATTACCTTACTTTAATTCGGAATGGTCGATAACATTCAAAATATAATTTTACGTATAAAATGTCATTCATTTAATTTTAAGGTAACTTGACACCGTCTTTTCCGGTATTTATTTATCAACAAGCATATACAATATAATAAAAAATAGCAGCAGCGATGGATTTGAAATGAACATCGCTATCATTTTGTATGTAAAGTTATATGAGGAATGTCATCGATCGTCATTTCCAAGCCAACTGGACGACGTTTTTTAGGTCATACGATATTTTCTATGCAAAATATTTTTTATAAAAACTTTTATAAAATGTATCGGTATTTTGTCACCGTCCCTATATTCTAAATCCCGTCCCTATAAGCAAGAATTTCAAAGTAACAAATAAACTAGATGATATTTTTAGCACCTAAAGTATGAATGTGGTATGAAAATAAAATATTTTCGCAAAGAAAGCTGAGTAAGTGTGAGTCACTAGCATTAAATTTCTATGGATGGCTTACAGAATCGCACTACAGATCTCTTTGAGAAATATGGACGCCTTATTTTTTTGAGAGTAACGTTAGAAAACTAGCACCCCCAAATAAACTAAACTCAGTGAGTAGAGCGAGATGGGAGCTTCACCATCAGGAGCAAGGAGCCGGAAATGGTGCGCATGCGTAAATCAGATAGGAACACGTAAAATGGGCTCATAAACAAGGATAAACAGGTTTAAACAGAAAACAACCGCTTTAAAACAGAAATAAACGGGTTTGAACAAAAAATGAACAAGCCTGTTGTTTTAAGGTAAAAAGCGGTTCAAAGCAGTTCAAAAGCGGTTGTTTCCTGTTTATTCTTGTTTATTAGCTGATTCTTACGCCTGACATCACTTCCGGCTCCTTGCTCCTGATGGTGAGACCCCCATCTCCCTCTAATTCAGTGCCCTAGTGCCTAGCAGCAACCGCTCAAGTCTACAGAGCCTGAACCAACACGCATCATCTAAGCACCTTGGGGAAGTCTCCTCGCGTGGTCGAGTCCTCGCTGGAGGTGAAGGTGGAAGACGTGTCGATGCCGGAGTCCCGGTGCGAGTCCTGCGAGCCCTGCGACCCCTGGCGCCCGTCCTGGTGGTCGAACCGGACCGTCTTCTTTCTTCGCTCGGTGAAGCCCCGGTTGTCCGCCGTGACGTCCTGAAGGGGCCGGTGGGGAGGCGCCACGATATAGTGGCAGAGGGGCGGCCAGTCGTCCGAGTCGTCCAGGCCTAAAATCGGGGGCACCATGATGGCTACTAACCTACTTGATTTTTGGGGGGTTTTAGGGCGTTTTTCATGGTGGGATCAATGGTAAATAAATTAATGTGGAGGTCAATTACTAAAGATTACAAGGGCAAATAACAGCAGCAGAGATCAATTGCGGTTGACCAATGAGGGTAAAATGTGTAGAATTACTTAAAAATTGGAATATATATATAATTGTTTCACAAATATTTTTTTTTCATTTCAGTTGATTTCAAAAAGTTCCGACCGCAGAGCTGTATATGGCAGAAATCAGAAATTTTCGCTATGTATTTTACGCCGTCCCGGTTACAGTCCATGTTGATCACATTAAAATAATATTGAGATCGATGCTTCGTTATAATATTTAATTACTTTTGTTTTTGCTAGTGTAGTTATTGAAACTATAAAACACTCAGGTACGAGATTTGTGTGATGTAACAATGTTCCGGGTAGTAAAAAATAAGTGAAAAAGAATCCGAACTAGACGTCGCGTCGTGTTGTGACAATTTCAAATGTTAATAAAATTGCATAAAAGAGAGCGTAATTAGGGCGTTGTTGGGTGCAATAACATTCAATAACTCAACTTTCCCGGATATTCAACTGTCCCGAAACAACATTTTATAGCTTCATAGTTCTCTCACACCGATTTGATCAAAAACAAAAATGGATTTAAACAGTTCGACGAAACAAGTGAGTAAACAAAGTGCTCGTTACATAAGGTTTGTTCCAACCCGCCGCAGAACCGCCACCGAACGATCACGCTTGTGCGCAGTAATTCAAATGTGTTCCAACCGATATTTGACGGTTATCGGACGATCCTATTTGCATACCAACCTACTTTGGGATCGTTTAGTTACGATTTCAGAACGGTAATTTTGGTACATGGTCCAAATTGAGAACTGTTTGGGTTGACTTGCGCATTAAAGCATATTGGCAGGAATTATCGATTTTTAACAGCTGATTCTGGTCCGGCGTCCGGCTGATGCTTCTGCCTTGGTTATTTTTTACGAATTCGAATACGTGTGCGTTATACTTTTGCTTGTGAGTTTGTGTGGAGTAAATCGTTCGGAAATTTTAATTAATTTTTTAATTTTAAAATAATGTTCAAAGATTCTACCACTGCAATAAAATAACAGAAAACTACGCATAACAGGATCATAAAAGAGAGGATAGGTAAGTGAGTTAGTGAGTATACAGTTGAAACAACACTTATTAACAATTACTGGATTCTGATTCTCCATTTCAAGAATAATAATTATTATTATTGCAAATTGCAAGCAAAAATAATAGGGTTATGTTATGAAATTCTAAACAAAAACAACAAACCGATCGATACACGCACGCTCGACACTTTTGACAGCCCCGAAAACAATCCACAAAGCGTTCCAACGTTGATACTTTTTGCACCGTCACGAAACTATTCGAAGTCCGCGCATGCTAACAAAGTGCAAGAAAACCGATTCGAGTACGATTTCGAAACGATCCCGAAATGCTGGTTGGAACAAACCTATTATCAAAAAATTAAATAGAGATATACTATGAGAGGATAAAATATAATTTGGGGGCAATTATTAATGGTATACTTTTTTTAATCTATACTATATCTATACTTTTTTTAATCAATTAGTGACTAAATGTTTCATGAACATCTAAAATAATAATATATCAAAATATTTAGATTTCTATTTTTGTTTTTAGAATTTTCAGAAATTATAATTCCTACCACTTTTAGAATAATTAAATAATATTTTTTTCATATACTCGCAATTTAAACCCGTGTATTTGTATATACTAGTTGTTTATGATAGTCTCCGATGGTGGCAGCACCGGCGGGGAACGCAGCAAGCCTATGAAAGCAAAATAATTAGCTTAAAAAACAATAAACTTTTGATTTTTAACCACAATTTCTCCCGATGAATCATAATTTTAACGTCAAAATGACATTACTCGCAAATTTGATTTATAATTAATGAAAAAAGTTAAAAGCTTGTTAATTTTTTCTACTAATTGTCGCTGGTAGGTTAGGCAAATAGCATCCTAGCATTTTAACATCACCAATTTTTCTTTTCCTTGTACTCTTTAGTCATTGGTGGGGGTTTACAGGGATAACATATAATATGGTTATGTTAGTGTTTTGGTAAGGCAAGATTATCTAGCAATAATGTATCTAATATTTGTTTTAATATGTACTGTCTAACAGTAAAGTAAATTGATTTTTTTGTCAATTTTGTGGTACGGATGACTGATTAACCGAATGGTCTGGAAAGATTAAGACCAATTGATTTGGCAGTTGTCATTTTGTTCTCTATAGTTTATTTATATTTCAATTCAAGTATTTTCTATGTATTTTAACATCTTTCTGAATTTGAATATTCTATTTTCCCACAATTTTCCGTTGAATTTACAATATATAGCGTTTGGTTTGTCACTGATTTGCCGTGAAGATCAATTATTACAAATAAACTAGAAATGTGCGTGTTATGAGTTGTAAATTGCGAAAGATGATGGAGTTTCAAACTTTTCAGAAAATCATTTAAAAAATAATTATCTGTATAACTTTACCAATATTTTAATAGTTACTCTGCTATTCTGTTATTATTTATACAGGGTGAGTCTCAAATAAGTGCAAATATTTTTAGGGGTAGTATATTTTGACCCCAGAAACACGATTATCAGGTTTTTTCGGCGAAAAATGTTGAAAATTTGGTTTAGTACAAGAACTCTTGATAATATGGCAACAGAGGTAGTAGATTAAATTCACAAGAAAGAATACCCAGAAAAGATCCAGTGGTTCTCAAAATTAAACAAAAAAAACCATTTTTTATTGGAAATTTTCACTTATAATATCACAAGAGCTTAAATTATTTTCGGAAATTTTTTTTGAGGGCACGAATATTTTGAAAATTATCCCGAGTCGAAGACAAGGGATCATTTTCCTAAAATATTCGTGCCCGAAAGAAAATTTCATAATTTAAGCTTGCGTGGTATTCGGTAAGAAAAATTTCACACCTAAATTTGAAAAAAAAATATTAATCCAACATGACATTTTAAAATAATTTCAATTTGTTAAGTTGGCCAAGGTATTGATGTTTTTGACATATTATGTGTTTTGTCATTTTTGTTTGCGATTCTGTCATTAAGCTATTACTAGTTTTAAAACGTCTGTCGTAGAGTAAGAAGTGTATAGCGAAATGTCGCGATTTGGAAAAGTAAACCAACAAGTCATTAAAGAAGAAATTGAAAATATAAAACCAGATAACACCCGAAAATCAAAATCAAGTGTATGGAAACAGTTTGTTGAATTTTGTGATGAAAAGTCGTATAATATTCATGAGTGTATGAGTGTAGTACAGCTGGCTACTATACTGGAGGACTACGCATTTAATATGAAAAAGAAAAATTTGTAGTTCATTGTAGTTCATTCACATTATGATTGTAGATCTTATGTTTACCTTTTCAACTGTCAAAAAATTTCCACTAAAGTTTCGTGGCGCCTCGAAAAAATTTCCGGAAATTTTTTCAGTTGCCATGGTAACTAGTCAACATTAAAGCATGTTATTGGTTGAAAAGTAGAGGTGTGAAATTTTCAAAGTAAAATAACTCGATTATTTTGGTCTTATTTGAAAAACGGTAACGAGGAGATGTTTCTTATCGAGATCCTGTATTGATTAAATACATCTCGATAAAATCTAATAAATTCTTGCTAGATAATCCACCTTACAGATACGAAAATATTTGTGTATGTGTGTGTGTGACAATAATAATTAAATATTTGTAAGTCTCCTGAACCGCTCAGAACTTGACCAGAAAACACAACACAACAAATATAAATAAATTGATAAAATATAACGATTACGTTCAAATACAGTACACAAAGTGGTCTTATTTAAATCCTCACAACTTTGAGGTAACAAAAAATGATTCTGAGCATAAAATAGTATACAGGGTGTTTCATGTGCCATCTCTCGTGGGGAGATTCCTCAAGTAAAAATAAGATTCATTTTTCATATCAACATAAATCCGATTCTGCTTTGTTTCGTAGCTACAGGGTGTTAAAGTCTTAATAATCTTTAGATTTATTATAATTTTCGATTTATAAGTACTTTTAGTGATTCGAATGAAATTTTGAGGGCAAAAGTTACTATAAGTGCTACATATTTTAGTGCCAAAAACGTGTCGATAAATTAACAGGGGTGTGCAAAGGGGTATCACTGGAATATTTTTCAAAAAAAAAACGTGTGAGCCACTAACTTTTTCTCTTTTGATATCAAAATTGTGTAGGCCGTTTAATGCAAATTAAAAGTTATCTTTTGATATTTTGTCGAATTCAGCCTCCTTGATGAGATAAATGCAATTTTATTAATCACAATTAACAAAATTAAAATAAAAATAAAATTAATAAATGATATATTTTACCTAAGGTTTAGTTTGGTTATACAGGGTGCTACAAATTCGAGGTACGAGCATTAGTATCTCGGTAACCGTAATAGATACGAAGACAGATAAATTGGGGCAAAGTTGCCGCATTGGGATGTTCACCAAAATTCCATCAAAAAAGTTTTAAAAATTTCAAGGATTAGTGAGTTTTTTGGAAAAAACGGATTTTTTTGAAAATCAATTTTATTTTTTCCTGTCAAAAAAAAATAAATTCAATTTAAATATTTAAACTTCTGACGACTTTATTACTAAAATGTCAATATAATATTATCACCTGTAAACAAACAATCTACTGTTATAGAGATCGATTGTTATATATATCTCTAACATTATAAATAGTTTTGTTGTTGTTAAGGTAACCCAAAACAAAAAAAAATATAAAGTGTGGCATATCGTTGTACTCAGGAGACCGAGTTCTTTCAAAAACTGAAATAAAAGATGCAGGTTCGTATTTAAAAAAATGAAATCGGCCTCTGTATATCACAAATTCTCAGCTAATTTGAAAATCTAAAAATACTGTCAGATAGCCCTAATAAAGTGGCTATGAGAATATGCAATTAGTTTTTTGATTTTCTAAAAAGTAACGACAGGAAAAAATAAATTTGATTTTCAAAAAAATCAGTTTTTCCCAAAAAAACTCAGCAATCCTTGAAATTTTTAAAACTTTTTTGATGTCATCTTGGTGAACATCCCAAAGCGCAACGTTGCCCCAATTTAACCATGTCCGTATCTATTACGGTTACCGAGATACCAATGCTCGTACCTCGAATTTGTAGCACCCTGTATATAAAATTGCGTTTATCTCACTAAAGAGGCCGAAATCGACAAAATATCAAGAGACAACTTTTAATCATTTTTACATTAAACTTTTTACACTATTTCGCTAACAAGAGAAAAAAAGTCAGTGGTGTACATGCTTTTGATGGAAAAATATTCCAGTGATAACCCATATGCGCGTCCCTGGTGAACATGTCGACATTTTTTTAGCTTTAAAATATGTCAACAGATCCGACAAATAACAAATCATTAAAGTCTATGAAGCCGTTCTTGATTTTGTTTTATTGATTTAGATTGTGGCTCAAAATTGCATTTTTGTTCACCTCTCAACGTTTGCATCGTTCAAATAAAACCATCCCTGCATACAAAACCAAATTAAAATGTATTAAAATTGCAAAAACGTCTTATGCAAAGAGAGGGAAGATCAAATAACAAAGAAATAGAAAAAAGACGGAATGTGCTGAAGCTGCGTGACCACACCACCATGCAGGTTTAAACAAATCTTAAACACGAACAACGACTGCACACAGCCATTTGTATTTTGTTTGAAACAATGCCGATTAGCAGTCTGTTGTTCTCACCGCTAGAAACTTTTTGATTTTTTCGTCGAGAATAGCTTGACGGCTTAGTCTTTCCGACAATTTAGTACCGTCAGTACTTTCCGGGAGACTTCCTAAAATTGGGACCAAAATATTATCTAAAACTGAGAAAGCATAACAAAGAAAAAATAAAAATAAATATTTCTGTGTATTTTTTTTTGAACTGAATTGTTTTACATCAGAAAAATGTTTACATCGAGGGAAAAAAATTGAGTGGTAATAAAATCCAAAAAAGAAATTTTAATTTAAATCTGTAGAGCTTCTTTTAGAACGTCGAAATTAGTGAAATAAATTAGTGGTTTTTCAATTTAAGCATTGAGAACGTCAAAATTAGTGGTAGTAATTGTCAATTAGTAGAAAAAGTTAACAAACTTTTACACTTTTCCACTAATTATTCTTAAAAATTTGCAAGTAATGTCATTTTGGCTTTTGATTATCATAAGTCAAAAGAAATTGTGGTTAGAAAAAAAATTGATTGTTTCATAAGCTATAGAGCTAGCAACGTCGGAAAAACAAGTATTTTAAGACGTCTGGCTCTTTGATATATCTTTTACTATGCTCTCTAGAACAGCATGCGGCCAGTCTCGGTGCCGGTAAACGTTGCGTTCTCAACTGTGCATTGAAAGATCCTATATTTTTATTAGTCCTTTAAATTCAGGTATTGAATATTAATCGAACATGTCTCCATAACGCAGTGCGTAGAGTTTCCGACCACGAACCGATGATTCCGAGTTCGAATCCGGGTCAGGTCAAAGACTTTTTTATTTTATTTTCGCTTATATTCTGATAGTAAAGTATTAAATATTTGTTTTTGAATCACCATAATTATTTTAATAATTTATTTTAATACTTTACTGTCAGAATATAAACGAAAATAAAATAAAAAGTCTTGACCTGACCCAGATTTGAACTCTGAATCTTCGGTTCGTGGTCGGTAACTCTACGCACTGCGCTATAGAGACATGTTCGATTTATATTCAATACTAGAATTTATAGGACTAAATTAATAAAAAATATAGGATCTTCTTTCGATGCGCAGTAGTGTACGCAACGGGTATCGGCAGCCAGTATATCAAAGAGCCAAACGTCTTAAAATACTTTCTCGAAAACGTTGCTAGCTCTCGTACTATATATTATTAGAATTTTTCTAAGGATACAACTGAGTACCGCAAGCTGATATTGTATTAATTTTCATTGTATTGTTTTAGACATTGTGAATGATTGTAAACCGTTAATTGAAACCACTAATTTTAAGGTTCTGAATGGATCTTGATCTTTGCAGATTTTTCAAATAATACAATTTTTTACTGGAAACAAATTAAATTAATCAAGAAATTTTATTGTCAATTACCTGTATAGTTCTTTTCTGAATTACTTGTAAACTTACTATTCATGAACGTAATTTGAGGCATCGTTTTCTTATACCCGGATTGTTTTTACAAGGTGAAAAACTTTTTATTATTGACATTTTGTGAAAAATGCATACTTAATAAATTGTTTGCTTGTTCTAAAATGGTTATTTAATCCCGTTTATATTTTTTATAATTTCCATACTGTTTTAGAGAAAATTAGAAAAAAACATAAAAATATAGTTGAATTTTTCCTAAAAATCATAACGCGTTTCTATGGTATTATAGTTTCATTTTCATTCTTTGATAGATTGTTATTAATAGAATTTTAATTAACGTCATATTTTTTGCTGTTTTAAAATGTTAAAGGAGTACAAAATGTTTAATGTTACGGAGAGGGTGATAATAGTTATCAGAAAATATGATACTTTAACAAAAGCAAAAAATATGACGTTAATCAAAATTAATAATAAAAAATAATCTATCAGAGAATGAAATCCAAATTATATTACCATAGAAACACCATGTGATAAAAAAGTCAGCTATATTTTTATGCATTTTTTAATTTTCTCTAAAACGGTATGGAAATTTGGAAAAGTATAAACGCGATTAACCGTTTTAGAATAAGCAAATATTTTTATGAAGAATGCATTTTTCTCAAAATGTCAATTATAAAAAAGTTGTAAGTTGTAAAGAGAATACGGGGACATACTGTAGATTGTATTTCATATAATTTTGTTTTGGTTTCATCCTCTGCAAATCAACAAGTCTTGTACGAAAGAAAAGCCTTTATTGTCGATACGATCGAAAAAAATGACGTCAAAAACGTGTGGGGAATGACAATCGTTGATAACTTTGTCGAGGTCAATTTCTAGACGTCAATCAAATCGACATAAAACTTGTCTAAAATTAAAACTAATTATAAAACAATTAAAAAAGGATACTACACAATTTAAAAATAATTTTTACTCAATACAAAATTAAATTACAACCTTCGTAAGACCAACTGGCAGTAAGCGCCAAGACTTGATTTCGTTAAAATCATCATCGATTGTCATTACCCAGCTGTCTGTGACGCCGTTTTTTTTCATCGTATGGTAATAGCTTCATGGGAATATTACTTAAATCTGAAAAATCTTATATGGGTATTTCGCCACTGCAAGAAAATCTACAAAATAAAATAGTTATTTTTTGTAAACACTGCTGCGCTACAAAAACCATGACGTTCTGTTAAAATGACATCCCAAGTGGCAAAAAGAAATTCTAAAAGGATTGAATTATTTTATAATAGTCGAATAGCGTTGTCTTAAGGACTGCTTGATTTTATTAAGCGTTTGGTTTCGACCATTCTGTTTTTTAATAAAAGTTGTCATATTAAACTATTTTCTAGTGACTTTTACAACGTATCCTATAACGCATTAAACGATAATTTCTTTTAGTATGATATAACACTTAATAAGACAATGCTATATGATAACAAACATATTATTTTATTAGACTCTTATACCCACCATGTAAGAGTTCTATAATATTCATATAACTAGTAGTCACAAAATCATATAATCGTTACTTAAACTTGTCTTATTAAAGTTGTATTACGTTGTATGATAGAATGTTTTCTTGCGTTAACTACGGTGCTGTATACAACACTAGTTATATAGCCTTATATGATAAAATTGTGATTAACAAAATAAATTCGCTGTAATATCTGCATTATAAAACTGGTAATGTATAATATAACCTCATTTTAAATTAAATGGTATACGTAGTTATTTATTTTGTTATTGTTGTTGTTGCAAAAGTAATATCTACGTACGAGTATAATCAATCACAGCTATTATGAATTCTGGACAAAGTTGGAAAAAAGTTAACATACGCAGTGGTAGTTATAAAGAGCATGTAAGAAAAAACTCATCGAAATTACGGCAAATAATCCCGAGAATTCCCTGGGTTCCCAAAAGCCAAAACCTCTCGGGTTGTCTGGCTTCTTCAAAGCATTGTTGCCACGTTGATGTAAAAGTTTTACTGTAGTAATGTTTGTATTGTTTTATTGTTGTTTTTCCAAGTCCTTAGGTTGCCGCTCACTCGTCGGGCATGCATGAAATGCATTGCGTGCATAAATCCATGAAAACCTGATCATGTTTGTTAGTTTAAATACTAATCAAATGAGATTTGCCAACATCCATTTGTCACAAATCTCAATATGTCAAAAATAGTTCTATAGTGCCTGGAAATTCTGCGTAATGATAGATATTTATCTTATACCGTTTTATTTTACCACAAAGGCTTATTTAAGGGATTCATTTATAATAAAATGGTTGCATTATAATTCGCCATGTTTAAGGCAGAATTTTTGTATGGCCTATGGCCACCATTATATGAAGCAAATTTAAAAACATCAAAATAAATTGTAAAATGTTTTTTTTGAGAATTATTTTGTGATAATATTCCCACATACAGTAATAAACTGTTTAATTAAATTAAAAACAAGAATTTTTGAAAATTTTATTTTATTTTATTGTTTAAATTTATACGTAAACCTAAATCGAAATTAAAGCGCTTTAATTTTTTGCCAAATACATACCTATAATCTACCAGTAAAATTTTCGGCGCAACAAAAATTTTCCCTACTTTTCAAACCCTATTAATGATTTTTTATATTACATATTTGTTGTACCTTTTGGCTCTACCCGCCATTTTCACCGTCGAGTAAAGTCTCCTTTTTAACAATCCACATCCTCTAGATTCATTTTACGACACGCTTAAAATATAATTTGCTCCTAATATTCATCGGTAAAAAATAAAATACTCTTTTACCTCGCTAAATGATCAAATGTTTTTATTGTTCTGTTTCTTAGATGTGACCACGTAATACACAATAAAACTAGTTTTATAATAGATATATAACGCTATGTAAAATAGTTGCATAAGAGTTGTATACCCTTTTTATAGAACTTCTATACTACTAAACGGTTGTATAAAAATGGGCCTTTTTTGGTTGTAAAGCTATCATATTACGGTCATATAGCACGTTATATGAATTGAGGTATCCTATAAAAATTATCACATAGCTGTTTATACAGCCTTTATAAAATAAAATTTGCTACTTGGGATTATCCAAGTTAAACTTCTTATTAACTTAAAAATCTTTTTATTATCACAACAGTGTTTACAAAAAATATCCCTATTATAGGATTTTTTTGAGAGATGAATCCGCCACATAGGTATAGACATTTTTTACTTAAATCTATGAAACACGAAATTTATCTAGTTCAAAAATAAGCAAAAATCGAAAATGGAAAAAGACCAACCGAAAATAGACCATACGAGTTTTTGCAGTTTCGTGATTCGAGCAGCTCGTGATCAAATCTCTCTTCCCACTAAAAATATATATATTTTAACAACTTTTCGCAAACCGAATATTAAAGAAGTTTTGGAAAGAAGCGACAAGCCCCCAACTTCCATTTATAATGAAAAAGTCTTTCGCACAGCAGCTGCGTCGTTCCAGATCAGAGAGATATAAATTTGGGTCACTACGGTCAGTAGCGTCCGTGAATATCGATATCTATTTTTTCCAGTGCCGTAGAACTAGGAAAAATTATTATTTTATTATTTTACCATCAAAAATTTTGGCGAGACCGTGTAGGAGTTCCAATATGTCTGACTTGACTTATTTCGATTAATTTTATTCATATAGAATGTAAAATATATACTGCGTGTTGCATCGTCGGACGGGACATAGGAAATCCCATGTAAATTTTGATGGGGTCAATTATTGGCTTCCCTAATTATTTTAGAGAATAATTCTATTTAGGTTTATTGAAGAGCACTAAAACCCACATTCAAAAGAATAACTTTAGATATTTTTGATTAGCTCGTTTACGAGTTATCGCCGATTCTTTTTAAATATTTCTCCTTTCTTATGGCCCTGTATTTACTTATGAGCACCAGTCAAGGTAAAAGATAACTGTCAAATGAAGTTGTCATTTCAGAAATTTACCTATTTAGTGCTTTATTATTATTGAAAACTCATTCCTACATCGGAAATCTTAAAGATTAAGAAGTATTTATAAATACAAATTAATATGAATTAAAATAAAATAAAGTAATCAATTACAAGGTTAATTATAGTATTATTACAATATTCAATAACTTATTAATTTAGGTACTATTAAATTGTTAGAACTTTAGGATTTAAGATGTTCAAATATTCCTCCATCGACTGCTAGATAATAACACAGGCGATCATAAAATTCTCTTCTTACATTCGCTAGTTGGTAAACTGAAATTCTATTGCATTCGGCAGAAATGGCATTTTTTAACTCGTCTAGATTTGGGTATTTTTTATCCTTGTATATCCTGTTTTTTAAAAGGCCCCAGAGAAAGAAATTATTTGGCGAAATATCAGGAGACCTAGCTGGCAATTTACTGTATGATTTAGGCCAATAACGTTTCCCGAAAAAATAAAAAAAAATGTCTAAATATTCCCGAACAGTCAGGGTACTATGTGCCGGACAGCCATCCATTTGGTACCAAACTTCCTGATTTTCCCTAGCGCATAGCGGCATCATGTAAAGCAGGTAAAATATGATTTTCGAGTAGTTCCAAATAATATTCTGCATTTAAATTTCGCGTAAGAAATAATGGTCCGATAATATTCTGTCCGAATATCCCTGCCCAAACATTTACTTTCTGTGGATATTGCGTCCTTGTTTCGACAAACCTGTGTTGGTTTTCTTTGTTCCAATATCGATAATTTTGAATATTGGGATCATTATTTAAGGTAAACGTGCATTCGTCAGTAAAACATATGTTTTTTAAAGATTCCCTATCCCTATTTGCTCTTTCCATCATATCAAAACAAAACGCCTGCCGCCGTATTTCGTCCCCATCTCGTAGCTCTTGGTGCTTTTCATATTTGAAGGAATAGTATTTATGTCGTTTCAAAATTCGAAACGCCGTAGTGTGATCTATTCCTATTTCATCCTCAAGTTTCCCTGTGCGGATCTTTCCATCGTTCTCTTCCACGCACAATAAAACTTCCAAGTCGGTATCATTCGCATCTTCTCTTTGTTCCTACCTTGCTTCACATCTGCAGTTATTTATTAGGGTACCTTTGGTTTCAAATCTCTGGATATTCCTTGCGATTGCAGATTTTCCAGGTATCGGTCTATTCGGATACAGAGCAGCATACATGTCCGACACCTTTTGATAACTATTTCCTTGATAATACCATATCCATATCATTAATATTTTTTCTTCGGTAGTGTAATTCATGGCTAATATTTTCGATGTAGGTATGAGTTTTTAATAATAATAATAAAGCACTAAATAGATAAATTTCTGAAATGACAACTTCATTTGACAGTTATCTTTTATCTTGACTGGTGCTCATAAGTAAATACAGGGCCATAAGAAAGGAGAAATATTTAAAAAGAAATCGGCGATAACTCGTAAACGGGCTAATCAAAAATATCAAAAGTTATTCTTTTGAATGTGGGTTTTAGTGCTCTTCAATAAACCTAAATTATTATCTAAAATAATTAGGGAAGCCAATAATTGACCCCATTAAAATTTACATGGGATTTCCTATGTCCCGCTCGACGATGCAACACCCGGTATATGTGTCCCCCTTTCTTCAGTTATAACTTCATCATACAGTCTCAGAACTTTGACAGAAGTCAGTATCTGAAACGGTTTTACAGATGTCGTTACTAAAATTTATGGCCCGAATGATTGTCGTATCATTGTATATCATCGGCGCACTCAGTGATGAAGAAGAGTTTCCCCACAGAACCTGCATTCGCCGTTCTTTCTTAGCTGTTTAAATCTACTGGGGTGTTCATTAAGGCGATAGTATACCGCCAAAAACCCCGTGACAATCCGAAGATTGTTCCTACTTAAATCAAGGGAAATTTTTGGTTTTTTATCGGGGTCGTAAGGTCTGAGAAATTTCTTTTTAGAAGTAAAATGATGTTTAACCATGTGGAATAAAGCATTAAATCACCACAATAAACCAAAAGTTGTGGAATGTTAGGTAATATTCTCTAGTTGAAGAAAAAAAAATACAATAAGGCATGGTCAGGTCCTCAGAATAGGAATTGACTTCCAAGGAGGCAATAGAGAAAGAAGGACATATCCTCTGTTATAGATATTATCAGGTCTAAGGAGAGCCAAGTTAAAGAGGTGGAAAAATCGAAGACAGATACTCCAATCTCTACCTCACGGGTACCTCAGGCGGAGACAAGTTCCTCAACTCTAAAGGACACGGAAGGCCAAATCCCAACCGCGAATGGGTATATTGTATACCCTCGGAGGAAGTAAATGTGCACTCCTCGGAGGAAGAACATCTGTTGTCAGAAGAGGACGTATTAAATATACCACAAAATGTCATGTCAATGCTATTATAGACCAGATATTGAAGAGTGATTGATTATTTCAGTTATACTTCTTTCAAATTATAAATTAATCTCGAAATATCAAACCTTTCATTTTGAAACACCTACACAAAACCTTTTAATTTGAACCTTTGCCATAATTCGCTACAAAAAAAGCTAAAAATTGCCTCTAATTGGTTAAACAATTTTTAAAATTATAAAAGAATTTTACGTAAAAAATGACTAAAAAATCAAAGCGAATAACTTCAAAAAAAAGCGGATATTTTCAATCGGGAAATTAAAAAAGAATTGTCTGAAAAGCCGAATTATTGTGTAAAAACTCGCTGGCTCGAGAATAATTTTGTGTTTCTTGTAATTAATTGTGCGTCACGAAGTTTTACAATCATTTTACAATGAAAAACGATGCCTCAAAAGTCGTCAAAAATTTTGTTTTATATTATATCACTCTTTCGTAAATTTAAAAAGGAAATAAATGTAGAATGGTGTCAGTTTGGGGGCATCAAGTAACTAATTTAAACAGTAAAACCACGTTGAGAACCTCGAAATTAGTGGTTTCAGTTGTACTTAAAAATTTACCATCATTCGCAATGCCAAAAATACACAGTTAGCAATAGCTTGTAGTATTTCTAGAAAAAGCTTAATAATTCGCTTAGAAAGCAATATATTTTTTTGCTATTGAATTTTTACGCTATTGAAACCACTAATTTCGAGGTTCTTAATGAAGCTTAAAGCTTTATACAGAACCTCGAAATTAGTGGCTCCAATTATACTTTATACTTAAAAATATACTATCAATTTATTAGAATATCCTAGCAACAGCTTACGGCCGGCAGTCAGTTGTATTTATAGAGAAAGCCTAATATTTAGCTTATAAAACAACATACTTCTTATATATGACCAAAATTTCTCTTGGTTATAAATAAGTCTGTTGTTCGATGATAATCAAAGGACAAACAAATTACAATACTCGCAAATTTTTAAGTAAAATTAGTGGAAAAATTTAAAAGTTTGTTAACTTTTTCTACTAACTGAAAAGTACTACCTGTAATTTTGACGTTTTGAATGCTTGAAACATGGAAATTAGAGGAACAAACTTTTACGCTAATTGAAACCACAAATTTAATTCACTAATTTCGAGGTTCTTCATAAGTTTTATATTTAATATACAGGGTGTTTCAAAAAACATGTGCCATCTCTCGTGTGCCATCTCTCATTTTCATATCAACATAAGTCCGATTCTGCTTTGTTTCCTCACTACAGGGTGTTAACGTCTTAATATTTTTTCGTTTTATTATACTTTTCATCAAAGTACTTTTAGCATTTCGAATGAAATTTTGAGGGTAAAAGTTACTACAAATGCAACATATTTTAAAAAAGTATCGCCATATTCACCAGGGACGTGGGGGGGTATGGGTTATCACTAGAATATTTTTCTAAAAAAAACAAGTACGCCACTGACTTTTTTTCTTTTGTTATCGAAAGAGTGTAAGCTGTTTAATGTTGTAGCGATTAAAAGTTGTCTCTTGATATTTTGTCGATTTTGGCCTCCTTGATGAGATAAACGCAATTTTATTAATTTGCCTTGATCCAAGTCTAATAGCAACCTTTAAAAAATGTATTATCATTAACTTGAAAAAGTTTTAAATAAGTACTAATTGATTTCTCATCAAAAAATATGAAAAAAAGTTCTTATAAACATGGGTATGGAAATGCATAGTTTTAGAGTAACTGGATGTTAAAACTTTTTAAAATTAGTTTTTTTTGTAATTATCTTAAATACCATAATTTTATTATTTGAAATTGCTGTATGTTGGACTAATAGTAATAATAACTAATAGTAATAATATTTAATAATAAATTAGATACTAGTTATTTACAGTACAAGTGTGTTTATGAACATGATTACAACAACGAGTGTGAACGATTAGAACGACGACCGACGTCGTAGACCGAGTCGTTCTAATCACGCGTTGTAATCATGTTTAGCACGTGTCATGTACAACGCTTTATCTACAACCGAAAAATAAGAAAATGCTGTTTTAATTTTCGTTTATTAGTCGCCCACCTTTAACACCTTTAATTATGACATTTGTCACATATATATTTGTCAGATTAGACATCAAAAGAAAATAAGAAAATTGTTGCGCAGCACATTTTGGGATCAAGAATCGCGAGGAAGCATGCCAGCTCGAGTGCGAACCAAACTGATCAACAGCCCAATCTATTTCAGTTAGACCTTCACTATTATCATCGTCATCATCAGCAGCAGCAGGAATTGTTTTGAAGAAGTGTAAAAAATGTGTTATTAATATTTATAATAATTAGCAGTAGGAATTTGTATCAAAAATTAATATATTTAGATGTTCGTAGTTGTTTTTCATTATTACAAAAACTAGTTGTGTTATAGATTCATAACACCATTAGTTGTGTTATGAATCTCATAACGTAACTGAAATACTGAAAAAATAGCGATGTAAAAACGGAATAACTAAACGGTTGTAGATAAAATATATATATAATTTATTAATTTCATTTTTATTTTAATTTTATTGTGATTAATAAAATTGCGTTTATCTCATCAAGGAGGCCGAATTCGACGAAATGTCAAGAGATAACTTTTAATTGGCATTAAACGGTCTACACAATTTTGACATTAAAAGAAAAAAGTCAGTGGCGGACATGTTTTTTTTGAAAAATATTCTAGTGATAACCCATATGCACGTCCCTGATGAATTTATCGACACTTTTTTAGCATTAAAATATGTAGCACTTAAAGTAATTTTTACCCTCAAAATTTCATTCAAATCACTAAAAGTATTTGGAAGAGAATTAAAATAAATCGAAAAATTATTAAGATTTTAACACCCTGTAGCTGCGAAACAAAGCAGAATCGGACCTATGTTGATATGAAAAATAAATCTTTTTTTTTACGTGGGGTATCTCCCCACGAGAGATGGCACATGTTTTTTGAAACACCCTGTATATTGAGTGTATTTTCTCCTTGTCATTAGGAATATACGGAACATTTGCAAAAAAATGCTATCTTGTATAAACGAGGGTTAAACTAAAAAAATTGAGAAATTAATTCTGGGTGTTATACAATAGAAGGTGGAGAATAGGGTTCTGTAAACTACCAAATGGGAGCAACAACCTCTTCAATAACTTGAACCATCAAACTCCATAAAACTGCATAAATAAATCTATATTTTCAACCTGAGTTGTAGTTGGTGGTGAAAGGAATAAGCAAATGTTATAATTGTCATAATTTTTTTGGATATGAGAGTCATTTCATTACTCTAAAATAAATATTAAACCTCAACATTTATCAAAATAGAAAATATATATTTATAGAATTTAGTCCACATATCCCAAACAGTTGTAGGAGGATATCTATAATAACATTCAGGGGAGCCAACTGAGATTATTCTAAATAAAATTTTGACCTATGCCCACTCCACCCACAACTCTAATAAAATTTCGAAAATAAATCCTAAATTTGGAAAGCAAAATCAAATTATAAATAATTTAATTCTCATCTCTTATTATCGTGTTGTCTGTTTATGTTTTGCCTATATACAGGGTGGTCCTAACTATATTCCGGAAACTTCGGCAGCATATTCTGCAGATAAAAATAAGCAAAAAAAGTTTGTATAAATATATGTTCTAAAATGCTTAGATTCGGAGATACAGGGTGTAGAAGTTTCATTTTTATTTTGATTTTTTCCAAATAATTTCTGAAGTACCGTCAATATTTGAATGAAAATTGGTGTCTGGGAGCTTTTTCACATGAGAAATTTGATTTTGATGTCAATATAATTCCTATTCGTATGTGGCAGCACCTACATGTGTTTTAACTGTTTTGGAGAGTAACAACTTTTCGTCCATACCTGTATAAAATTACTTAGTGAAAAAATATACATTTCGGTGATTTTTTACGTAAAAAATGTCGCTTTGTACAAAAATAAAAACGTTGAGTACATAGATAGTTATTTGACGGAAATAATAAATTTGGGAAATTTTTATTTTTTTAAATTGATCATAAATTTTTCTGCAAAAAAATAATGATAAAACAGTTTCTTTTTTTTTAAACTTTTGGCACAAAAACATTTCAAATTGATGATTTCAGTCTCTAACTATTTAGTCAACATGTTAGAACCATTACTCGGCAGCGATTTTTACCAAGAGACGTTATTTACGCAAAAAATGTCGTAAATGTATATTTTTTTGCTCAGTAGTCTTATACAGGTAAGGACGAAAAGTTCGACTCTTCAAACCACTTAAAAATATGTAGGTGGGGCCCAAGGACTGTATAATATACAACTTAAAATCTAAGAACGTAGCAAATGATCTAATATATAGCAACTAAATGGTTAAATTTATTTATTTATTAACAACTTAATTTATTAGTAAATAAATAAATACAACATAATAAAACTATCATATTATTCGTATATGACACACAAAAACCGTACTGTAAACTATTGCCAAATAAATAAAAAATAAATAACAACCAAATAAAATGATCGCAGATGGGTCTCAACACCTTTCTTTCATCGTCACTAAGGGTACAAACATAGGGGCATCTCGATGCGATGCTCGCCGCAATGCATCCTACAAAGCGCTTTTGAAGCACTGTTTTAAAACGGCGAGTAAGTGCGCGTAGGATGCATCGCGGCGATCATCGCATCGAGATGCCCCACTAAAAAGTAGATATCCCTAGAGAGTTGGGATACAAAAATTGTATCACGACATTCAACAAAACGGCCAAACGAGTCTTCAATGTTAGTTTTAAAACGCCTTTTTTTCTTGAGGACTTCAAATAATTCTTGGCAGCTGAACTGGTGCGAGACTCTAAAAATCATGTTTTTTTCAACAATTTGGCAACACCCGGTCAAAATAAATATGGGCATGGAAACTACAAACATTCTAGCATCAATTGCTTACTACTTTTTGGTAACTATTGGTAAATCAAAAGACAACATCATTCAATATATCGATATTTGAAAAAAAGTGAAAGGTTGATATCTGCAGAACAAAGGCACGAAGGATTTTAACAAATACTATACGTACAGTATATACCTTTGGCAATCTTAACAACATAATTTGGCTTTGGAATAAAATGTATAAGCACTTGTACATATTTCGTTTTCGTATGACCTCCGCCTTGCTGAGCAAAAAACGACCAAATTTGGTTGATAAAAATGTACCGACATACAAAGAATATATACGACCAAAAAATAATTCATGCATTTTTATATCAATTGGAATGTCTACTATTTATTCTTATCAGTACACATTTTTTGGCTTATTTCTAACCGAACGGTTTTGTCCCGCTAGACTTATCTTCCGCCGCACTGTGCGCTCGTCCGTTAAACGCAAAAATAACTGTCACTGTCTAAAATATTTAGCGCGAACTTCAACTCGGTCCCTAGATGACGTGAAAAAACTGACAGTACAGGAAGATAAGAATCGAACTATCCTTATCTCTATAGTATCCTTGAGTGGGGCCCTCTACAGGCAGGAGTCATATTGACATCAAAATAAAATGTCTCATGTCAAAAAAAAAACCCAGACACCAATTTTCATCCAAATACTGACGTTACTTCATAAATTATTTGGAAAAATCGAAATAAAAATGAAATTTCTATACCCTGTATCTCCGAATCTAAACATTTTGGAACATACATTTATACGAACTTTTTTACTTAGTTTTTTTTCCTGTATATTATCCTACGGAAATTTCCAGAATATAGTTTGGACCGCCCTGTATATTTTTTCTAAGCCGCACGAATCAATTTGTATAGCGTGGAAAAATTAATTAAAATAGTCAAAACTCATTATTATTGATATAAATATCTATTCACCGTCAACACTAAATCAAACACTACTAACCTTTCTCGCTGTCCCTTTCATCACTCCCGTATTCCGGGGTACTCTTCAGATCCTCCTCCGAACTGGAGTAGGAGTGAAGCTGTACCTGAGGAGGAGGAGGTGGAGCAGCCTGGTGCTGGTGCTTGGTCTGGCGTTTGTGCTTCTTGCCCACGCTGGCCTGACCCTGCAACCGCTCCTGGCGCAGCTCCTGCTGATTGTCCGGATTTTGGTCCGGATATCTGGAACAAATGGCAAAAACATAGTTAAAGACTGTTCAGCGATTGTTTGAAGTTTAAAGTAAAGGTCATAATTATTTGTCACATAGGGCGTTTTTGGGTATGTCTGAGACCGGTTCATAATTTTTTTTAATAGTTTAATCATAAATAAGTAAAAATAATCCTTTATGGGTATTTCGCCACTGCACTGCAAGAAAATCTACAAAATAAAATAGTCATTTTTTTTGTAAACACTTCTGCGTTAAACCTAAACGGACACTGCTTGTCAGAAGTTTAGTTTACAGTTATACAAATTTGCCTAACAAAGAAAAAAATGCTTAACGTTTCGGAAAATTTATCTCTTTCCGTCGTAGGAAACAAAAAAATAAAAAGTATAAAGAAAAAAACTATTTAAATGCAACTATTCGAGAACACTTTACTTTTTTAAAACAGATACGTCCACAAGAAACCGTTGACGTTAGGTTGTGACAAGAAAAAATAACTATTTTATTTTGTAGATTTTCTTGCAGTGCAGTGGCGAAATACCCATAAAGGATTTTTTTTGGAGAGATGAATCCGCCACATAGGTATAGACATTTTTTATAAATAATTAAGTACAGGGTGTCCTATTTTCGTGTGTTTTACAGGGTATCTCGCTTATGTCTAGAGATACAAAGATGCGGTTTTCACATCACTGTGCTATTTTTTATGAAACTAAATATGCTACACACAGATTTGTCCTAGCCCTCTTAGTTCATGAAATACAGGGCGAAATAGTTTTTAGAAAGCTCATGACAAGGAAAATTTAATGAAAAAATAATATACAGGGTGTCCCATTTAAAAAAATATAAGTTTAGGTTATATTTCGAGAATGACAACTCCCAACGAAAAACTAGTTACACCACTGGATTCTACGTGCAAATGTCTACTGGGCTCCGTTTTCACCTTTTCGATAAGTTATAAGATAACCGAGATATGAAGGGGGGTCAAAAAATAGAACATTTTTAATTTCGCCCTGTATTTCAGAAAGTAAGAAGGCTAGGACCTTTGAATAAGAAGACTAAGGAGGGAGCATATCAAAAATCTTAGGTACACCGCGATGGGCCTCAAATATGGCCGGCTTAAATTCCGGTTTATCAGTGTCGTTCTAATTTTATTTAAAAAATGTAAAACTATGATGTAGGGTAGACGTGGGGTAAACTCAATAATTTGTTGTTTTATTTTACGTTGTGAATAAATGTTGGTAGTTATTAAAATTGTTATAAAAATATATAATTCTAATAAAAATAGACAATAAGTATTTATTAACACAAACATCCGATACGCTACTGAAGCAGGTAAGTCAAATTAACGTATCTAAATTCTTTGACATCTAATCTTTGACAAGTAATAAATAAAAGCTAAAATGCAAGAAAAATATATAATTTAGTTAATTTAAGTGAATTTCATAAATGATCGGTTTACTACACGTACGTATATTATATAGTCACTTACTAGCGAAAAGTTGTTCCATTATTTCACTCAATTTTTGCCGAGATCTCCCGCACGCTACACAACCAACTATTTTATAGTCTTTTTCGATAAATCGCAATAGTGTCACTGTTAATTTAAGTTCTGCCACAATTTCCATCTAGATTTACTACCTTTATACCATTATCAGTAGTAGAATAAATAATAAATAACATAAAATAAGCTCCGTAAAGACTGACAAATCCACAAAATTTCAAATCAAATTCAAATGTGTCAAATAAATCGTCAAACAGAACTGTCAAGAATCCCCACCCTAGAGTGCTTTTTCCGCCCACCATGCATGAATACATGGATAGCATTATGCTTCTTCCTTAGTCTTCTTATTCAAAGGCTAGGACAAATATGTGTGGCATCTTTAGTTTTATAAAAAAGTAGCATAGTGATATGACAAGCGCATCTTTGTATCTCTACACATAAGCGAGATACCCCGTAAAACTCACGAAAATGACACACCCTGTACAGTGTTGGTAATATACAGGGTGAGTCTTACATAAGTGCAGATATTTTAAGAGGTAGTATATTTTGACCACAAAAACACGTCCATGAGGTTTTTTTCGCGAAAAAATATATTTTTTTTCAATTTTCAAACTAAAATATCTCGGTTATTTTGAATTTACTTGTAAAACGGCAAAGAGAAAATATGTTTCTCTTATCGAGATCTACCAGCGCTGAAAATATTACAGTACAGTATTTTTAGTAACAGATAGTAGTTTTTCTTTATTATAATTTATTTATTGTTAAATCAAAAAAATAGACGCTGTGTGCGCTTTTGTTATGTTTAAAATGTACGTATTCATAAATTTATTTTTGTTTTGACTATGTTACACTTCTAACGATCTAATAAAACATAAAATGTTCTAAAAAGTCAAAATGATTGTGACTTACATTCTAGGCACCAAATGTGGATGAGTTAGCATCAGTCCTTCCAACTCTCCTTGATAATATCTCGGATCGTCCTCATTGTACTGCTTGTACCTCTCGCATGAGGGCGCTCGCGATTGTTCTTCTGAGTACTGCCTACGCAGCAAACTACCGGCTCTGCAAAGAAGAGTATAAATTTGATTCAAAATGAAATTGTCATATTGCATTTTAGAATATGTCGATTTTACAAATAACAAATTTACGAGAAGGAAAAGACAAACAAAAAACTAGTCAATGAATTGTCGTTACTTGTTTATGTAACTAATTAGTGGAGTGCTTTAAGCCCTTATTAGATACAAACCTCGGAATTCATTTACTGTGAACTAATTTTTATAAAACTTTTTGCATTGTATTGTTAATAATAGACGTCCAGGAGAACCATCGTATAAGAACTTCTAATCGAGACGATCGACTTAATGTAAGTTTATCGCTAAGAAACCGCCATTTGTCAGCTTACCAGAAGATGTAAACCTGATGAAGATGTAAACAAAACGTCGCACGGTGGGGTATTAGCATGAAAAAGGTGATCGAAATTCGAAAAAGCAAATGTGTTCAAGATTTCCCAAAAAAAAGATAAATGATAAGTTAAATCATCTCGGCCATGAATGGCGTTGCTATGGGTGTGTTTTGTTGCATTCATTTGTTTCAACGAAACTTCAAAGTTGTTACTTCTCACAGATAAGAGGTAAATGGCTAAATTTTATGTTTAAAATTATAAATTGTTGTTGTTCTTGTGCTCTTTTTACGTTTATATTATCATTTTGATTGAAAATGGCTCAGCAAGCTGCAGGTATGTATTCTACAAAAACGTATTATTTATTTTGATATTCTCTATACTAACGATTTTTTTGCAACTAAAAGTTAGGCGTTTAGAAAATTTGATTAAATTTGCGACATTTTATTATACTTAGAGATTTAGTTGCGCATTTCGAAGAATTCAGCATATTGCCTATATACGTTTTACTTAGTAAACATTGGGCTTTCATACAGTAAAATAAAATACTGCGACTTTTGCGATTTTGCTGATAAAATGAGAAAAACATTCTTGGTTTCCTCTAATTTGCCAATCAGTGATATACTAATGCGAGGTGTAAACCGCGATGGCATTGTTGTGTACAAAGCGATCGCATTAGTGCCATTAGCAGTATAGCACAATTTGGCATTAGTAGCGACTTTAGTGGTATGGGCATTGCTCGCGGATCAGTCGTAGCATTAGTAGTAGTAGTTGCGATATTACTACTGGCACTGACCGTGGAAACACTGGAACAGTGATTTTTCTTTCTTTTTTTAGAATCGACGAATTATCCTTTATTTTGTTCATATTATTTCCCATTTAATTGAAAATAGCAATAATTTGTATAAGGTCTACATAAAAAAATTTCGATCAACTATCAGTGTCAAATACCCCACTGTGCGCCGTTTGCCAGCTTTTCAAATTGATAATGAATTGCACTTAAGAACCGTACATATTAACTAACAGACTACAAGAAGAAGATTAAATGAAGCAAATCTTATGTCAAGAAAGCCTGCTTTGGTTTGGAACTTACTAGATGTGTTGACTAGGCCCAAAAGCCAAGGCATGGTCTTAATGTAAAAATTACGAAAAATGTTAGTGCCTTCTTTAAAACCGAATATTTCCAACAAAAATAAAGCTAATGAGATGAACCAAAAAACAAACCATTGAGAAAGATTGTATCTAGATGATAAAATAATTTTTAAATTTCTTGCTCTTTTAACATATTTCACAGGGTGTTTCAAACTTTCATCAAAAATATCAACATTTTGTTTTCCCTCGTATAATTAACCGATGGGGTGTTTCATTTTTAATTTAGAAAAAGATACTAAAAAGTCAAATAATTTGGCAACGCACTGCTTAAGAAATCATCAAAATCGGTCCATTAATTAAGGTGCCCATTTTTCGTGCCGGTGAATGTATTTCAAAAACTATACATTTTGGTCATATACTTTTCTAATGAAACAAACCTTTATTTTTTTACTAGAATCCAAAAATCAATTAATATATAGGGTATTCCATTACAAAAAAACATAACTTTGATATGTAACTTTTTTTGGGGACACCCTGTAGAACTCTACATAATTTTAGAAAATACTTTAAATTCACTTACATAAGCTCAGAAAATTGCACTTCAATACAAACTTTTGTTCTCCTTGCAAAAACGCGTCGTATATGACGCGCCACCCTGTATAATTCGATTTCAATCAAAATTTTAATGATTAGAATATAAGCATAATAGCTTATGTATTATATTTATTTATTTCAATAAATTTACTTAGAAAAAGAATTAAAAAAAATAAAATATTAAGAATGACATAATTAAGAATTTACTAAAATTACTAAAATAAAAAATTAAAAGCAACGAAAAAAAAATGGGTAAACATTTTAGTGTTTTATCTATAAAACACAATACAGAAGGTTTCACATTAATACATTGACAGTAATTGAATTCCGAGGTAAAAGTCTCTGGGCACTCCACTAAATCCAAAAATCCTCTAAGAGAGTATTACCAACTATTTCAACCGTTGTTGATCGCTCCGTAGTATTACTTTGATTCTAAAATTAGTTCGTACTATTCCATATTATATTCCTATTTTAGGATTTACACAATCTGGGACTGAACGTCTGCAAAAGCCGTTCATTCATGCTATCGGACCGTTGCTTGGGTCTGGCAAATGCGAGTTAAGTTTAATTAAAGCACCCCCATTCAAGAGGACCGATATCTCAAAAACAATCGTTATCTTTGGGCTATTACAGCATTGACAACTAAATACGTAAAGATGGAGTACCCCAAAGGATCAGACTCCATCGATATTTAATCAAATTTATCATAAAAACAGAAAAGAATATTGCTAAGAGAAAAATAATTCACCAAATGTTACAATCATTAGTAATCTTTGTTCATATTGTCCGTAGTAAAGTAGGTCTACTGGATCAGTGTCTATGAAAGGAATGCGGACAAAAAACATTTAAATAAACAGCAATATATTTTATAAATCGCAAAACACTCCGCCCACTCATTTCATTGGCTACTTGCTTTGTTTATTAGTAAGCCATTGCTGACAATTATTCTACGTTGGATTAACCCAGCAGTTTTTACAAAAAATAACTATTTTGTTTTGTAGAGCCCAACAAATTTCTTACTGTGTGTAAAAGCCTCCATAACAACAACAAGTCGAGAGTGTCACATCATGGATCACTGAGCGATCTCTTCCTGACAAATACAGGAGTTAGGCAGGGATATGTCCTAGCTCCTCTCCTATTCAACATATTCATGGCAGCGCTCTCTATTATAGTGGACAGCAAACTGCAGGAAAGCGGAATGGGTGTTAGATACAGGTATGACGGCGGTCTGTTCAACATAAAAAGACTCACGGCAAAAACACGTATAAAATTCATCACAGAACTTCAATTCGCTGATGACTGCGCTCTAGTTGCAAATACGTTACAGTAATTACAGGAAATGCTGAACACATATACCTGGGCATACGAGACTTTGGGCCTTAAACTGAACATCGATAAAACAAAAATCATGTGCACTCTCCGGAAAATCATAACAGCGCTATAAAAATCTTACGATGAAATTTAATTACATCGGCGGTTTGATTTCGGAAAAGGCAAATATTGACACGGAAATTCAGCACAGAATCAGCAGCGCCTCAAGAGCATTCTGGAAATTAAAAGACAGGGTTTTCTACAATCCTGACTTGAGCACAAAAACGAAACTTGCAGTGTATCGAGCAGTAATAATCCCCACCATGTTATATGGAAGCGAAACCTGGGTGCCGTCCGCTGGCACACGAGTGCATTAGACAAGTTGCACAGAGACACCTTAGGCCCGTATTTATAGTTGCATCTCGAGACGCCAAGACGGTCTTGGGCTCTTGAGATCGGAATCCACAGAATACACGAGCAAACGTCATTTTGGAGATTGCGATTTTCATTTTGGATAGTTTATGTGATTTGTGGATAGTTTCTTAACCTAACTTTTTTAGTAAACAAAGTAAATACCTTGTAAATCCGTTTTGTCTGATTAAACAGTTTTGAATATGTTAGAAGAGTTTGAGGATATTTTGGACCATGTGGAAGAAGAAAATCGTCTTCGAGTTCCAAAAATATATATACGGGATGCAGGAAATCCAATAGAAATGTTTAGCGAGGGGGGATTTATGCCGATATAGGTTTAACAAGGCTACAATTACAGAAACTATTTTGCCTCTTATAAATTGAAGACTTGCAAAAACCTACCAATCGTGGTTTACCCATTCTCCCCGTTATTCAATTACTAATTTGATTACAGTTTTATGCGACTTGTAATTTTCAGATGGTAAATGGAGACTTGCGTGGTGTTAGCCAACCTACAATAAGCCAGATAATCAAGAATAATGCAATAATGTGGAAGTATTTCAAAATTGCAAAAGTTTTTTTAGTCTAAATGTTCAGGTCCTAAAAGGGAAATTATGGATATTACAGATGATCCAGGGTCAAGTCATGATAGTGTTATATTCGGTCCAAGTAATTTAAGAATGCTAATGGAAAGGAGTGATATTCCTGGTTTACTTCTTGGAGACAATGCATATAGATGTAGGCCATTTCTATTGACTCCTGTTCTACAGCTAGGTAATCAACAAGAAACCAGATATAACCAATGACCTCTAAATAAAGATTTAGGTGTCATTGGATATAACTTTGCCCATAGAAGAACGCGAAATGTTGAAAGGCTATTTGGGACTTGGAGGTTTACAAAACAACAGTTGCTATTACTTGTGCAACAGCTGTTCTTCATAATATTAGTTTAAGGGAAAATTTAGATAATTTTGAAGATGCTAATTTACACATTCCAATTATAAATAAAAAGGAAGAGAGTTAGGTTTTTGAAGAAATTTTATTCAACATTTTGCAAATTAACGTATTTATTGTATTAATATATGTATATCTAGTAATTATGTAATATGTTAAGTAATGTTCCAAGGTAACTAGTACCTATATAATAATTTTATTTACTTTTCTATTAGTGTTAAGTTAGTATTTATATATTTACATGTAACATAATTGTAAGTAATTCCTTATAGTCTTTTATTAATTATCTTAAAAATACTGTTTTTCTATACTTAAATAATATATGATTTCTTAGTAGTTTTACACTCACTATGACCAGACAGCTAAGTGCTTGTTTTAACTGATCACACAGAATTTTCCCACTAATACATTAAAACTAAAAAAATTGTCTTTTTATTTTCATCATGAATATTTACATAAATATCATATCACATAATATACAATATTGGATGTATACACCGTATAACCTATAATTTTCAAGATTTTATTGCTTGGTGTAAATTCTGTATTCTTATTGAGTTGACCACTCTATATAAAGTCGATACTCCATGTTTTATAGTTTTATTTCAAACAGAGCTAACATATTCAGAACTGTTTAATCAGATTTACTTTGTTTACAAAAAAAGTTGGGTTAAGAAACTATCCACAGATCACATAAACTATCCAAAATGACAATCTCCAAAATGAAAATCGCAATCTCCAAAATGACGTTTGCTCGTGTATTCTGTGGATTCCGCTCTCGAGAGCCCAAGACCGTCTTGGCGTCTCGAGACGCAACTATAAATACGGGCCTTAGACAACTGTTAAGAATCTCTCAACGTAAAAGTCCTTTAAAAAGGCGAGAGCGCTGAAGTCATTATTACTAAATCTCGCTTAAGATGGGCTGGCCAGGCATGCAGGATGCCTATCTATATAGCAAGAAAACCGCCTACCGAAATCTCTTCTTTACGGTGAACTTGTAGAGGGTAAGAGGAAACCGGGTGGACAACTCAAAAGATACGGATAAGGATGTTTTTCATGAAAACTTAAAGAGCATCAGTGGGAGGAAGCAGCACACAATATAACTCAATGGTGAAGAATTGTAAACTCAGTTAATAGCGACAACCAAAAAGTAAAGAGGGAACAAAGTAATGAGATTTTTGAATCTCCGGAATGCGGAAGATAGATAACATCACGTATCGGGCTTTTCAGTCACAGAAAAGCTAATGACAGGAAACGCCTTGCGTAACCATCTTTTAATGTGTGTCAAATACTCGTCAGCGAGTAATGGCAGTAAAAAAGTGGTGAAATACCCATAGGACTTCTTTGGAGAAATTTCTGTATATGTTTAAGTTTAATATTTTCTTAAAGAAACGCAAGATGGTTTTCGTTTCAAAAAATAACTTTTTTATTTTATAGACTTTCTTCCCGCGGCGAAAAACCCCAGCCTTATTTACGAGAATTAATTTTTAATTTTTAACAGAGACTTACCTTTGCAGCGGTTGATTCTCCTTCTCCGCGGCAGAATGTGCCCTTTCCAGCTTGGGCCTTTTATCCGATTGCATGGAGTGCGTCATGATGTCGGCCTCGGTGCCTGCCGTGGTCACCCCCACCTGCATCCACTGGCCGGTTCTGCCCAGCAGTTCTTGTTTCTTGCGACAGAGGATGCACACCCACACCGACTGAAACAAAAGAGAAATAGTTCAGATCTGATTTTAATAATATTCTTAGTCACAATAACCAAAATTTACAAACCAAAACAACATCAATGCGTCTCGATCGGTAGTCTCAAAGCTATTACATATAAATTAGCAAAAACTACTTTAAATGTATTAAAGTATGAATGTATTAAAGTGATTTGAAAAAATTTGGTTAGAAACTATTATAATCTGGAATTTTTTTGAAAGCTATGGGAAGTTAATCACCGGGACTGTGTCCCCCCTTTCTTGAGTTATAACTCATCATACAGTCTCGGGGCTCTGACAAAAACCAGTATCGGTTGAACCAGTAGACGGTTTTACAGAGATTAGTTCTCCGATATCAGTCGTACCAAAGTTTATGGCACGAATGGTTTTCGCATCAGAGCACTCAGTGATGAGGTGTTCTGGTGTTTCCCCATTTTCCCCACATAATCTGAGGAGACAGTGTCCTGTTAAAAACCCCGTAACAATCCAGTTATTGTTCATTCTAGGTTAAATCAAGGAAAATCTTTGATTTTTCCCAGTCGTAAGTTCTGAGAAATTTCTTCGAATGTCTTAGACCGGGAGGTTGGAGGATTCCCATTCCATGTTACAGAGTCTTCCACGTTCCTGGGTTCCGCTTTAAGTTGGTTTCCACTGGGAAAGCAAAAAAGGTCTGGTTCAGTTAGAGAAGTGTTTCAGATCGTATGCTTTTTCATTACCTTCTATCTTTTAGTTGATTGGCACCCAAAGTAGAAAGACTTTATTTTCTTTGCCTAATTTGTTCAGCTTCTTTAGGCATTCTTTGGCCAATTTCGAATTGATGGTCACTAAGTTGGTCGTTTTTAATGCTGCTTAGCTATCGGATAAGATGGCTATTTCCAACATTAGGAGTAAGGACGCGGTATTTCTGAATTATTGTTCATTTGATACAAAAATCAACAAATAGCTCCCGTTTTTAGCCGACCATACCAATAGGTATGGTAGGCTATTAAGATCGACAAAATTTTTTTTTTTTTAATTTCACTCAAAATGAGTTATTCGGATTATAAATGACCTAAATACAAAATATTTTCATGGTGTCTGTCTGTCCGTCTGTAACACGATAACTCAAAAACCGCTAAACCGATTTTAACCAAATTTGGCACAAAAATACTGTGGCACCCGAGAATCTGGCCATTAGTTTTTGGTGGGGGTGGGGGGTTGGTAAATGGGTATGGGATGGGGTTAAAAATTTTAAAAAATCGTAACTCCAAAATTACAGTAGCTAGCGAAACGCCGGTTTTCAATTTAAGATTAGGAATAATATTTGCAACAAAATTTGTAATAACATCAAAATCCGTCAAAGTCGCAGTTTTTGAGATAAAAAATTGGAAAAATTCCTTTACTTTGAAACTAAAAGAAGTGCCTACCAACTTTTTATTAACATATTTTAGTATGGGGGGCTATGCGTACCTCCCGGCGCCAATTTTTTTTCTAAAATTTTATTTTTCGACATATGACCAATTTTAGGATCAAAACACTTCTCTGTGAATCGCAAAACAAATGTAAAAATGTTTTTAAAATCTATAATTTTAAACACAGCCTGTAATTTGATTATTCCAACAAAAAAAAACATAGAACAGCTATTCTTGTCCTAAAAACGCTGCTCATTTTGGAGTATATCCCCGGGATCGCCGCCCCTACAGCCCCGATGACGTCACGCGCACCCCCAGCCTCCCCACGCACAACCGATTTCTCAATAGACCCGTCGGCGGCGGCTCTCTGTTGTGGCCCACGTTTCCTCGGCGTGAAACATCAGAACGGTTGCCAGAAAACTTCGTCAAAACAAGATGTCTACACGTATACAGGGTGGTGCCTCTCATACGCCGCGAAAGCTCCAAGGAGAACGGTAGTTTATATCGAGATGAAATTTTGGCAGCATATGTTGGTTAACTGAAATCATTTTATAAAAATATATAGAATTATACAGGGTGTTCCCCAAAAAAGTTACACATCAAAGTTGTGTTTTTTCACCCTTTATATTAAGGGATTTTCGGATTCTAGGAAAAAAATAATGGTGAGTTTTATTAAAGAAATATATACCTAAAATCTAAGGATTTTGACATATTTCACATTTTGTGAAAATGAAGAGTAAATTTCAAATTTCGATAACAGCTACCTAAATTTTAGTTGACCTTGTATAGCTTGATATTTAATTACAGTAACCATTGTATGTTAAACCAAATTGAAATTTGACCCGAAAAGTTATACAGGGTAAGACAAAATTAATATGGTCAAGTAACATTAGTCACTTTTAAAAGCAAAAGTTACTGCTTTATTTTAAATGGAACACCTAGTATATTATTCCGGTGTTCAGTGGGGAATTTATATATCTTCAAAATATTATTAAGGTTGCCTACCCCTCAGACAAAGATTTTTCTAGATATTTTAATTTTTAAGATTTTGCGCCAGTAGATCTTTATTATTTTAAAAATCTAGGGGTGGCTGTAAAAAGATACAGGGTGGCTTTAACAAAAATTAAAGATTGTATAGTAAATACTCAACGGTAATAAAAAGTTACACGTTTAAAACATATTTTAATTATTAGAGAATTAAAACAAGATATAAACTTATAATTATGTGACAAAAATTAGATAGATGAAATCGAATGCTCAAAATGCTTCATTTCCTGTTAACTACATAAAATGATTGTCTTTTCAATTTAAAGGCATCTGTGGAGTTCTACCTCGAAAAGCAGCTATAATAATTTCATGTCATGTTGTCGACAATAGTTGGTCGAGTTTTGTAAACACTGTCTTTAACATATCCCCATAAAAAGAACCCAGACTAGATAAAATTGGGAGCATTAAGTATTCAATTATTATTCACCAACTAATAGAATCATATCAATTCTTTCTGATGTAGGATAAGTTTGCATTTTCGGCAAATTTCTAATTTTTTTTGTTTTAACTGACACCAAATGACAACTAGTTGTTAAAGTTGGACTAATTAGACAGCTATGTTGAAGAAACGGCAGACATATCACAGCCACCTTAGATTTTATCAAATAATAAAGATCTACTCCGATCAAATCATGTAAATGAAAATATCTAGGAAAATCTTTATTTTAGAGGTAGGCAACCTTAATAATATTTTGAAGAGACGTGAATTCTCCATTGAATATCGGAATAATATACTGGGTGTTCCATTTAAAATAAAATAGTAACATGCTTTTAAAGGTGACCAATGTTCAATATTAATTTTGTCTCACCCTGTATAAATTTTTGGATGAAGTTTTAGTTTAATTTAAAGTACAATAGTTAATTTAACTACATATTAGGCTATACCGGGTAAATTCCAATTTAGGTAGCTTTTATTGTAATTTAAAAATTGTTCTTTATTTCTAGAAAATGTTAAGTATGCCAAAAACCTTACATTTTAGTCATATACTTCTCTTATAAAACTCACCTTTATTTTTTTCTCAGAATACGAAAATCAATTAATATATAGGGTGTTCCATTACAAAAAAACACAATTTGGATATGTAACTTTTTTTGGGGACACCCTGTAGCACTCTCTATATTTTTAAAAAGTGCAACGTTTAAAAAGTATTATATTGTTCTTGTTTTTAACTCTATTTTTATGATTTTTGTAGTAAACTATACAGGGTGTTTCAAAAAAACATGTGCCATCTCTCGTGGGGAGACTCCTCACCTAAAAATAAGATTTATTTTTCATATCAACATAGGTCCGACTCTGCTTTGTTTCGTAGCTACAGGGTGTTTGGTTTGGTCTTAATACTTTTTAGATTTATTATAATTTTCTTCCAAATACTTTTAGCGTTTCGAATAAAAATTTGACGGTAAAAGTTATTATAAATGTGACATGTTTTAAAGCTAAAAAAATGTCGACATAATCGCCAGGAGCGTGCATATGGGTTATCACTAGAATATTTTTCAAAAAAAAAACATCTACTGACTTTTTTCTTTTCATATCAAAATTGTGTAGGCCGTTTAATGCCAATTAAAAGTCATCTCTTGATATTTTGTCGAATTCGGTCTCCTTGATGAGATAAACGCAAATTTATAAATATATTAATTAATTATTGGATAATTTAATTAATAAAATTAATAAATTATATACTTGATCTAATTTATTATTTAATATTAATACTATTAGTTAACTCAAACTATGCATTTCCATATCCATGTTCCTAGGAACTTTTTTCATATTTTTTGGTGAGCAATCAATGAGTACTTATTTAAAACTTTCGCAAGTTAATGATATTAAATTTTTTTAAAGGTTGCTATTATAGTCTGTCCAACGAGAAGATCCTTGACAGTGATAGATGTGTCTGTCATAATGTGTTCAAAATATTGTGAGAAAAACTGTATAAAACTGAAAAAATGTAATCGAGTTATTTTGTTTAATAAAAAACGGTATGTGTTAATACAAAACAAACAAAAACAAGACACCACATACCAAAAAATATAAAAAAGAATTATTTCTTACTTTCAAGCTTTATTAAACTTCCCGCATTTATGATTATATTTATCAATATATCTTATGTACAAATACAAATTTGTAATATTCCACAGGAATAAATAAAACAACATAAATAAAACAAACTATTTTATTAATAATAACACTTACCGAATATTATACCTCACAGGTTGATTAATTAACTTTAATCTTAATTTTTTTAAATCAGTACCTTTTGACATTATTTTTCTGCAGTACTAAAATCCATTATTTCCCTATCGTGTGATGTCGATATTTTACAGCTACTCCAGTTTTTAGTATGTGTTTAGAGTATGGTCCTTCTACCATATTCGAGATGCATTTATCTACGACGAGATAGTATACGAACTTTATTGATAGTAACTTTATTGGTGTATCTGTATAAGACTTTCTGCCTGAGCAGCGAGTATTAACCATAAACTGTGCTCTGGGTTCTACAGTTAATTTTCACTCGATTTTTCCTCCAACCTTCTTGATCTTGACTTCAAAAGACACAAAACACACGTAATAACACGAATCAAAATGCATCATCTTCCAAAACGCAGGGTATTTGACAAAAGTTGTCACAAAATTATAACCTATAATTTGGCAAGACTTTGACAAACGTCAAAAATCTAAAGGCGAGTTCATACGCATCGGCGTCCATTTGTCGTTTATCGTTCCGTCAAACCAATAAAATTGAAATACGTTCTGTCATTTTTGAAATAAACCAATAAAACTGGTTAAAAACAACAAGTGACGACGCATGACGAATTTATGTTTAAACCCATCCATAGTTAACTTAAAAATTATTAGAAACTTTTTTTAGTAAAATAAATAGATTGGTATGGGGCGTCATCTGCTTTTCTTCTGTCATCGTCTGTCGAAATCTTACCTGAGAAAAAAAACAGAGTATACACTTGTATCAAAGCAAATACAAATATCCAGAGCCAGCTTTTAATCGGCATTAAGCTGCTTATACTATTTTGCTAACAAAAGAAAAATAAGTCAGTGGCATACATGCTTTTTTTAGAAAAATATTACAGTGGTAAGCCATATGCACGTTCCTGGTGAATATATCGACACTTTTTTAGCTTTAAATAAGTCGCATTTACAGTATTAATTACCCTGCATAATACGACTCGCAGACTTGAACTTAATACGTCTCAAAAATAATTAAATATAATCTAAACTAACTTTCTTCTACTTTATTTGCTCACGTAAGTACACAAGAACAGCGTCTATATTTCAATTAACAGTTTAGAGGTATCTAATGCAATTCCCATAAATAATAGCATTATTATTAGCTTGCTCGGTGGCTGGTAACTACCTGAGCATACTAGTATCGTTCGCACAAAGGAGAAAGATACGAAAATTATTCCACGTTTCGGAATCACGTTTCTATCAGTGGGATGCAGATTTTGTGAAGCGTAGGAGGTGAATTTTGTCAAATTAACGAAATATGCATTAATTCTGGTTAGGTTCGAAATTACGAGAGCAAATTGTGTTTATTTTTCCCGCCCACTTTTAACATTAATTTAGGGATGATATTTTCGCTCACATTTTCAGCAACACGTAGCTAGGAATGTCTAAAAGTATCGATATCGATACCATTTTCTCCATGATTTGTGATTTCGATTTTTTGGAATACAGGGTGTTCCTTAATGACATGCTAATAGTTAAGGAGGTGATTCTTGGATCTATTCTAAGAAAAAAATAAATATATGTCCTAAACATCTTAACTTTTCAGATTTCAGGTCTTTCACGTCTTCCATGTATCAAAATCATTATTTTGATATGCAAAAGAAAATGTTTTATTTCTTAATTTCCTTCCAGCCCATGCAGAAATTATTTCGCACGCCAGTCACCGCATCAAATTTTCAGCGATTTGGACCTGAAGTAAACTGACTTTTCCCACGGGAACTCTTGCTTGTTATATTATGATAAAATTTAAATTAAATTTTTTTCTAAAAAAGAGGCATTAAATTTGAGAGTACCCATGCACATGTACACTTATTGGCACAATAGAATGCAATGGAGAAGAATTGTAAACTCAGATAACAGCAACCAAAAAGTAAGGATGCAACAAAGCAATGAGATTTTTGAATGTCCGGAGTACGGAAGAGGGATAACATTACGTATCGGATTTTTCAGTCACAGAGCTGCTCATGAAAGAAGACGCTTTGCGTGACCATCTTCTAATTCGTGTCAAATACTCGACAGCAAGTAATGGTAATAGTAGTAGTAGTAGTAGTACACTTATTGAGGAATTATGGTAATCTTACACCCTGTATAAAAAAACGTAGTTTGTATTTACAGCAACAATCATTATTTTAACAGTAAAACACTAGATTCCAAAAATAAATAAATATTGAAGAAATCTGATATGAGTACTTATGAAAATTATCTTCTCGAAAAAGTGTACGAAAATTCGTCGTACGGTGTTGCCAAGTGAATCTTTCGATAATTATCTAGGGAAATCGTATTTAGCCGCAAAAAGTAATTGTCAATATCCTGGAAGCGACGGGAAACGAGTTGGCTGTGGATGCTCGTTATGCACAAACGCCTACTAGATCAGGCTAAAGGTCACGACGGAGCCATCTCCAGGAGGAAGAGTGAACTCGATTTTACGTCGAACGGTTTTGAAAACGCCCACGAAAATTCGTTAGGTTTATTTGAGAAAAAAAAATTAATTTCCTATTCCAGATTTATCAGATTGCTGCATTGGGAAAGGAAATAAAACACTAACTGGTAGAAGCTCTGTTAGATTTAAATCTGAATATAAACACCCACGAGCAAATTTAACATTTAAAAAAAGATAATATAAAAGATTTTATGAATTTTAAGATATTACAAAAAATCTGGATATCTCCATAGAAACTTATGGGCTTCAAATTTGTATACAAATGCCATATGAGGAAGAATCTCAATCATATTCAAATCCAGAATACCGCTTTATCTAAAGAAGAAAACAGTCAACCAATGTGTACTACCAGTCTCATGACCTGGATACTTCAAACGGACATTATAAGGAAACTGTAGGTCTCACATCGCTCAATGGAACCAAGAAAGACGGTAAAATAATAGAATGGATACAACAAAAGACCCAAATAATAGATGCCCTCTACAGAATCAAATCCCTCAAGTGGCAATGAGCATGACACGTGACAAGAAGGACGAACAGATACATCAATGACAGCATCATGGGCGCCGGACAGGGGGGGCAAGAGGGGGCATTTGCCCCCCCCCCCTGGACACTGAAACAGTAAAAATAAAAGCTATCTTTTTACATCCATCTGTAAAAAAATAATCATTATTATGAAATTTTGGTAATTATTGGGAAAACTGGAAATCGTCAGATTTTCACCAAAATTGGTATACACCCTATTTTGAGGTCGTAGATTACGAATCTGAAGTTTTTACTTGGCGGTCTCTTACCGTTTTTCAGAAAAACGGAAAATTATTTCAACATCGAATTTTTCTTAATTTCTCATATTTTTAAGGTTTTCTAGCACATATTTTGTTAGGTATTCAATAAACAATGATGTTATTGCTATTTTCTGTTACTTTTTTAACCAATTCAATGCATAATAGAGGAAAATTTGCTAAAATAAATTTGTAAACAATCTGAAAATGTTGGGTTATGTGTTTCTGGCATTTAAAGCAACGTTGCCAATGCTAAACCTAAATTTAGCGTGATTTTTTCGCTCATTCTGGGATTACGAAAGGCGGTCGCCAGAAGAACGGCTCCTTTTCATAATTGCTATTTTACCAACGAGAACTGACTATTTATAACCACGAAGTTGCACGAAAGAGATTTGATTGCATTGCTTACAACTTCCATGCGGAGGGTGTTAATCTTTTGTTGTTATATTATATCAAAAAAAGATTAACCCCCTCCGCAAAGAAGTTAAAACCAATGCAATCAAAACCCTTCCGTGCAACTTCGTGGTTATGAATAATATAATATAACAAAAAAAAGATTAACCCCCTCCACATAGAAGTTGAAACCAATGCAATCAAAACTCTTCCGCGTAACTTTGTGGATATAGGTAGGTAGGTATATTTAATTATTTGTCGATCTCATAATAGGAAATTTATTTAAAATCCCTAATCACCCGAAAAATAGAAGATATGGCAACGTTGTAAATTTTCAAATTTCTAGATTAGGTTTAGAATATATTTGTCTCTCTCATTACATAGGGGAGAGAAAGAAGGATATATCAAATGTCAAACTTCCGTCTGGTCTCAATTTTCTTTGTTATTTTGTTAAGAAAAGCGTTTTTCAGTAAAATTTTGGACATTTTTCTATCCCCAATTAAGTGCAGCTTTTAGATAAACTATAATATAACGGAAATATAGTGAAATTATTACTTTATAGGGCAGAAATAAAGAAGAATTCAATGTTGAAATAATTTTCCGTTTTTCTTAAAAACGGTAAGAGACCGCCAAGAAAAAAGTTCAGATTCGTAATCTACGACCTCAAAATAGTGTGTATACCAATTTTGGTGAAAATCGGATGATTTCCAGTTTTCCCAATAATTACCGAAATTTTTAGGTGTTACCTGTAAAATAATAAAAAATGTATTTCAATTTTTATTTATTTTTACCTTGCCCCCCCCCTAAACTTCATTCTTCCGGCGCCCATGGACAGCATGGTACCCACGAGGAATTAAAAGACCTAGCAGACGACCAAACCTGAGATGGGACCATGATATTAATGCATGAAAATTAGCAGGAATAACTTGTGTCTGCATAACCAACAATGGACCCAATTAAAAAGAGAGTATCCCTGTGAGGGAGACTACATCATAATTGGAAATGTTTGAATAAGCTGAGAATGATGAATATAGAAAAATTATAGGATAGAACGTTTCCAGATACACAAATATATTTCGAAAAAAAATGGAACTTTTGGAACAGAGTATAACTTGTTTATCTTATTTCTTTATTCGAACAAGAAATTTAAACTTACTACATCAAAGGTAGGTATATCTAGATAGTACTTGTAACTAGTTGAATGGCTAGTTAATGTAGGTAGATAAGTTTCATCCAAGTTTCCAAGAAAATTTCCAATAGATCGATCGGGAACTTGGTCCGCAGGAAGCTTTCGGCGATATTGTTTACTAAACAAGGCTTGTAACATGAGTTAGCAACGTGAATGAATGACGCTATCTTGTTTACTTTGAGTTAAGAGGGCCTACACATGATGTTATTAATATTGTATTAACTTAACTAACGTTTTATGTATACATCTCTGATTTTAACTTGTTTCTTTAATTTTTTAATATAGTATATTTTTTAATTTCAGTAAAATTAATCTTTAAGCTTTATTCAGAACCTCCCAATTAGTGGAATAAACTAGTGGTTTCAATTAGCGTAGAAGTTTGTTCCTCTAATTTGAATATAAGCATTCAGAACGTCAAAATTGGTAGTAGGAATTTTAAATTAGCGGAAAAAGTTACCAAACTTTTAACTTTTCCACTAATTATACTTCAAAATTTGCGAGGAATGTCATTTTGTGGTTAGAAATCAAAAGTTTATTGTTTTATAAGCTAAATATTAGGCTTTCCCTATGGATACAACTGATTACCGCAAGCTGTTGCTAGGATATTCTATTCATTTTAATTGTATTTTTTAGACATTGTGTATGATCCTAAACTAAAAAGTATAAAGTGTAACTGAAACCACTAATTTATACCACTAATTGCGAGGTTCTGAATGAAGCTTAACACTTTGTCTTAAAATACTATTACATTTGTCATTTTTAATCATCATTTTGAAGGAATCATCAAAAGTAATTACCTGGACGAAAGTGTAGATTCCAAAATGTACAGAGCGTCCCATTTTCCTGTGTTTTACAGGGTTTTTCATTTATAAGTAGAGATATAAAGATGTGGATTTCACATTACTAGACATTACTATACTATACTCTGTTTTTTTTTTCTCAGGTAAGATTTCGACAGACGATGACAGAAGAAAAGCAGATGACGTCCCATACCAATCTATTTATTTTACTAAAAAAAGTTTCTAATAATTTTTAAGTTAACGATGGATGGGTATAAATATAAATTCGTCATGCGTCGTCACTTGTTGTTTTTAACCAGTTTTATTGGTTTATTTCAAAAATGACAGATCGTATTTCAATTTTATTGGTTTGACGGAACAATGAACGACAAACGGACGCCGATGCGTATGAACTCGCCTTTAGATTTTTGACGTTTGTCAAAGTCTTGCCAAATTATAGGTTATAATTTTGTGACAACTTTTGTCAAATACCCTGCGTTTTGGAAGATGATGCATTTTGATTCGTGTTATTACGTGTGTTTTGTGTCTTTTGAAGTCAAGTGGAGGAAAAATCGAGTGAAAATTAACTGTAGAACCCAGAGCACAGTTTATGGTTAATACTCGCTGCCCAGGCAGAAAGTCTTATACAGATACACCAATAAAGTTACTATCAATAAAGTTCGTATACCATCTCGTCGTAGATAAGTGCATCTCGAATATGGTAGAAGGACCATACTAAACACATACTAAAAACTGGAGTAGCTGTAAAATATCGACATCACACGATAGGTAAATAATGGATTTTAGTACTGCAGAAAAATAATGTCAAAAGGTACTGGTTTAAAAAAAATAAGATTAAAGTTAATTAATCAACCTGTGAGGTATAAAATTTGGTAAGTGTTATTATTAATAAAATAGTTTGTTTTATTTATGTTGTTTATTCCTGCGGAATATTACAAATTTGTATTTGTACATAAGTTATATTGATAAATATAATCATAAATGCGGGATGTTTCATAAAGCTTGAAAGCAATAAATAGTTCTTTTTTATATTTTTTGGTATGTGGTGTCTTGTTTTTGTTTGTTTTGTATTAACACATACCGTTTTTTATTAAATAAAATAACTCGATTACATTTTTTCAGTTTTATACAGTTTTTTTCACAATATTTTGAAGTTACTTGTCAGTCAAATTTTAAATACATATATTAATTTCCTGCTATGCGTTCCAGTTGTACCAACTTATTTCTTTGTAAAATAAAATAAACTACTTTGAAATTAAAATGACAGACACATCTATCACTGTCAAGGATCTTCTCGTTGGACAGACTATTTTTTTTATGAGACTAAAAATGCTACACACAGATTGTTTAACATATTTTTTGTCGTTGTTCATATTCTATAAAAAAAACGTTAAACGCTTTAAGCAAAAAGAATCTGTGCACCTACACAAAAAAAAAAGAAATGACTGTGTGGGAAGACCACTTAATTCGATATACGCATTCTCTCAAAATTGGTTAATTTATAATGTACTTTGAAGAACAACGTTCTGGCCGCCCACGATATTGTCGTCCTTTTTGCGAGATAAACAAATATTATCCTTATAATTTGCCATCTAATACTGTAAAAATATCAGGCGATATAAACAAGCGTTCCGTAACAAAGGAAACAGGAGAAGCAAAAGGAAAGAAGATAATCTAACACACACATTAAATAAAAATACTAAAAGAATGAGTGTATCGACAAAATCAAAAAGATCGCGATGGTGCTTTAATATGGCTGACTTAAATTCCTGTTAATCAGTATCGACCTATTTTTTTAAACGTGTTCAAATAAATTAATGGTTGGGAACAATGAATTTAAAAATATCTCCCTCGATTACGTAACTAAAAGTGTAATTGATATGAAATATATGGTTACATTTTTCTTTTTCAAGTCTTAAAAATCAAAAGGCGTTCCTTTGGTAATATAATTCGATTTCGTTCTTTGATAGGTGGTTAATATTAATTTTGATTAAGGTCATATTTTTTTGTTGCTGTTAAAGTATCACATTTTCCATTAATTATTATAACCTTTTCCGTAGCATTGAACTAAATAAATTTTGTGATTCTTTACCATTTCAAAACAGCTTTACAGAACAGCAAAAAAACTTGACGTTAATTAAAATTCTATCAATAACAATCTATCAAAAAAACGAAAACGAAATTATATTACCATAGAAATGCGTTTTGATTTTTACTTGATTTTTAACTGAAAAAAATTCAACCATATTTCCATGCTTTTCTTATTTTCTCTAAAACGTTATGGAAAATTTTAAAAGTATAAAATGGGAGTTAACCATTTTAGAACAAGCAAAATTTTTTTAAATTTTTGAAGAACGAATTTTTCTCAAAACTTCAATATAAAAAAATTCTCTAGCAAAAAGCAATCCAATATTATTACACTTTCCTTATTTTTAGTCAATGTTTCGAGACAAAGAAGCCAGGAGAAGCAAAAAGGAAAAAGGAAATCGAACACGCAACTGACGTAAGAAAAGCTCTCATCTATTAAGTGCTCTGTTTGTTTTTATCAGGCGTCAAACAACGTAATCTAAACTATTAGCGCTAATGCTGATTTGCGTATGTGTTCATTCGCTTATTTTTTTATTGTACACGCGTTATCGTCATTCATAAAATTTATCAAATTAAGAGGATATGCGTGATGCGATCAGTAATGCATATAGGTACAGTGTCGCATTTTCTTGTGTTTTAATAGATGGTTATTTTCTTTTATCTATGACTATTTATTGATTTCTTTATATTCGTCTGTCTGAACAGAACAATGAAGTGAAAATTTAAGATTTAAGGTTATGGTTCAATACAGTTGCAAAAAGGTAGTGGCTCGACGTCCTACCAACGTAAGAATAAGGAAATTTAAACAACATTGGAATTAGTAAAACAGACGACGTTTGCATAACGTTGGAATAGGTCCTGAAACTGACGTCGGAAAACTCTTTATTGCCCAACATTGTAACTACGTTGTCCGAATCACCTAAAGATCACTTAAGCAAAAAAGGTTACAAGACAACGTTTATTCGACGTCCCAGAAGCTTTTACTTTGTTGTAGTACTAGTTCAACGTCGGCACAACGTTACAACAACGTTTACATTTATTTTAATACCCAAGGTACGGAGCTAACTATTTTTTGTAACTAATCCAACGTTGTGTTTAGTAAACATGTGGTCGCAAGTCGTGAAAATGCTACTTGGGTAGTTAGTTTAGGTTAGCTTAGGTTATTCCTTCTGCGAACGCTTTAAACTTCATACGCATGCTTCGGATCGTTGTAGACTATTTCTGACTACTCTGCAAACGAAGCTTTTAAAACTTCGAGACTCAACTAAAATCGAGTTACCCATATACATATAAAGTAAAACTTACCTTTCCTGATCTTAGGGTTACTTTGCCACCGCACCTAGCACAACAGCGAATGGTGCAGTAGTTGCAGATGTGACCAATGCCGTCAGCAAACTTCGTTTTAAGGCAAATGTGACAGGTGGCTTCTAGTTCGTTGCCAGCTTTCTTGTGTTGCTCGCTGCGACTCCTGATCTGCTGTTCCAAGATCTGCACCTCGTCTGCCTTCCTCCTGCAAAGACATATATATCATTTCTTTAATGATGATCATAAAACAATCCATGCACTCAGATACAAAGGTAGATATTTCATATTTGAGAATATGAAGTATCTACCTTTAGCAAAATAAAAAAATGTTTCGCTAACCATGTTAGCATCATCAGCAGATGATTAAAACTGAGAGTTTTGGTTTGGTTAGGTTAGGTTAAGAAATAAAATAAATAATGACAATAGAAATCTGAAATTCTTTTAGTTTTAATACCCAATTTTTTTAGAAATAAAATTGTTTGTAATATTGTACCAGATAGTAAAAGACCTTGTAGGACACCTAATTTTGACACATCTCTGAAAGATTTTGCGTTAAATAGAAAGCATATTATCATTAAAAATAGAATCAAAGTTTTAACAGTATAGCAATAACTATTTGATTTATTTTCATAATACAGATGGATACGATAGTCACATATTCTACAACGTCGAATAACAGTATCTGCTTTTATTCTTTATTGCTTGCTTTACTATCTCATGTACAAACAATAAACTCTGCAATTTGCATGTAACTTTAGAAGTAAAATTGTTTATTGTATTTGTAACAAATTTCACAATACAGAAGAATATGATAACCACATATTTAAGAACATATAAGAATAAGAAATAATAAGAAATATGAAGTATCTGCCTTTACAAAATCCTTTAGGACAGCTGACTTTTTTTAAAAAAGGCTGAGAAATATATATTTTTTATTTATTTATTAATATCTCTGAAACTATCAAAACATATTTAAACAAAAAGTAATCTCTTTTAGATCACTTTAAAGTGATCTGAAAGAAAGCCAAAAATGCAATAATATACAGGGTGTTCCATTTAAAAAAAAATATCTCGATCCACTGACAGTTTTTGAGCCGCCCTATAGAAGTTAAAATATTTTCCTGAAATACATCCTCGTACATTCTTTAGGTTTGCACTTAAACAAAATTCTCAAGTTTTTGACTCTAGGAGCTACAGATGCCCGACGCACTATTGCCATACCCTGTATGAAGTATCTGCCTTTACTCTATTACTACCTTATGCACAAAGACTGCATAAACTCTGCAATTGTGTATTATAACAAACGTAAAAATCCTTGTAGGACAACCCTACTTTAACACATCTCCGAAAGATTTCGCATTTAATAGAAAGCATATTATTGTTAATAGAATCAAAGTTTTAACAGTATAGCAATAATTCAGCGTCAAATATAAAGTATCTGCTTTTACTTTCTATTGCTTACTTTATTACCTCATGTACAAACAATAAATTCTATGATTTGTAAATCTTCTAAAAAATTTCACAATACAGAAGAATATGACAACCACATATTTAAAAACATGAAATATGAAGTATCCGCCTTTAGTCTATTATTACTTTATGCACAAACAGTGCATAAACTCTGTAATTGTGTATTATAACAAATAGTAAAAATCCTTGTAGGAAAGCCTACTTTGACACGACACATCTCTGAAAGATTTTGCATTTAATAGACATCAAAGTTTTAACAGTATAGCAATAACTTTTTTTTTTCTTCATATTCTACAATGTCGAATATAAAGTTTCATGTACAATAAACTGTGCAATTTGTATGTAACTTTAGAAGTAAAATTGTTTATTGTATTATAACAAATAGTCAAAGCCCTAACATTATCTAAAATTTCACAATACAAAAGAATATGATAACCACATATTTAAGAACATGAAATATAAAGCATCTGCCTTTATTCTATTACTATCTTATGCACAAACATTAAACTCAGTAATTGTGTATGATAACAAATAGTAAAAAACATTGTAGGACAGCTCACTTTGTCATCTCTAAAAGATTTGTCGTTTAATCGAGAGCACATTATCATCAAAAATAGAACCAAACTTTTCGAGAGTACGTTTGACCGAATCCAAGCTCAAAAGGACCAACCTCATGATCTCCTGTTCCCGTTCCTCTTCCTCCTTCTGCCGCACCATGACCGACTCGATAATGGCCCTCTCTTCGGGAGTCAAATGGGACAAATCGGGCCCCTCGTCCATGCTCCTAGCCCCCGTCGGACATCACCCCGGCCTGCCTACCAACGAGGGGGGCCCACAAGTCTAGCGTCGCCGTGGGACATGCCAGCTAGGAGCTAGAGGTGAGGGCCAGCGGCACACCATAAGAAACGATGAAAGGCGAGCGAGCACCGAACTATGGACGACGATTCGCGCGATCGGGACACGGAATGGATCGCCGGGATCCTTTTTATTTCTGCTTTCGTCTGCCGAACAAACTACGGTCGAATATCACAGATGCATTTACCCATTCATGGACTTTTAATAAATAATGGGATGAGTTAAAATGGGACCAATAGCAGAGGCGGGCCGCGTGACGTCACCAGATAAGGATATTGATCGGGCGACGACAGGCCGGCGCTGTGTGGGATCGGTAGAGGTCCGAATATACAGTGGCGGGTATTATTAGAGGGAAGGGTACGTTAAATCAGAATTCGTACAAAAATTTGTTCGTATAGAAAAAAAAGTCGTCAGAAAAAAATTAATACAGACTTTGACATACAGGGTGGTCCGAACTGTATTCCGGAAACTTCGGCGGCATATTCTGCAGATAAACATAAGAAAAAAAGTTCGTATAAATGTATGTTCTAAAATGCTTAGTTTCAGAGATACAGGGTGTAGAAGTTTCATTTTTATTTCGATTTTTTCCTAATAATTTTTGAAGTAAAGTCAATATTTGGATGCAAATTGGTGTCTGGAAGTTTTTTGACACGAGAAATTTGATTTCGATATCAATATTACTCCTGCTTGTAGAGGGCGCCACCTACATATTTTTCAACTGGTTTGTAGAGTAATAACTGTTCGTCCGTACCTGTATAAAATTACTGAGTAAAAAAATATACATGTACGACGTTTTTTATGTAAAAAAGGTCTCTTGGTAAAAATCGTTACGATCGAGTAATGGTTCTCGATATATTTGGAATCAAAATTATCAATACTTGTCATCGTTGACATAAATAATTAAACATGTTGACTAAATAGTTATTAGACTGGAATCATCAATTTGAAATATTTTTGTGTCAAAAGTTCAACAGAAACTGTTTTATCATCATTTTTTAGCAGAATAATTTATAGTTAACTTGAAAAAAAATATATTTCAGAAATTTATTATTTCAGTTAAATAAGTATCTACTAACATGTTTATTTTTTGTCAATGACATGTTTGACTATTTCCATTTTATATATCTTGAGAACGGTCGCTTGTAGTTATTTTTACCAAGAGACATTTTTCACGTAAAAAGTCACACACAAATAGGAGTCATATTGACATCAAAATCAAAGTTCTCATGTCAAAGAACTCCCAGAAACTTCTACACCCTGTATCTACGAAACTAAGCACTTTAGGCACTTTATATACATTTATACAAACTTTTTTACTTATTTTTATCTGCAGAATATGCTGCCGAAGTTTCCGGAATACAGTTCGGACCACCCTGTATATCTAGACTAATTCTAAAAAAACGAATCTTTATAATATGGCAACAGCTAGTAGATTTAACTGACAATAAAAAAAACAGAAAAGATCCAGTCGTTTTCAAAAGATCCAGTCGTTTAAGCAATTTTTTTTTTTAATTTTCAAAACAAAATAACTCGGTTATTTTGGATATGAAAAACGGTAAAGAGAAAATATGTTTTTTTTTCAGGCGTCGCAAAAGTATTACATAATTTTTGCGACGTGAGTGACAATTGACAAATGTCGGACTCGCTAACGCTACTCCGCCAAACGTACAGAACACAAACCAAACGTACATTCTCGCCACGAAAAGTATCATTTTTATTCCCCCATTTTTATGGTCCCTTTCGAAGCAGATATGTACGCTACTGATCGCAAACTGGAGTCGATTAGACAGCTGACGTTTGAGGAGTACGCTATACGGTAAACTCCGCGTACTTTTTTAGTTGATTTTCTATGGTAACTAATATAATAACTAGTAACGACCGTTATAAATAGTATAACTTACCCCGCTTGGTTTTATTTACTTAAATTATTAAATAGAACGGATATGGGTTAACATAAATATTTTTTGTTAAAAATTAGTTAATATTTTGGATTTATTTTTGACAGAATGTCATAAAAACTGAATAAACACGGGTAAAAACGTCTTTAATAAAATGTATTTATTTCTAGACAATACACAATAAACTTATAAGTAAATATTTTTTTTATATCTCGATATCTACGCGAAAATCATTTCATCTCTGCGCCGTTTTGGAGCATTTGGTTTCGCCTGGCATTCGGAGTGGTTCATTAGTTCCGGTGGACAAGTTGATACAGGCGAAGCCAATAACATTTGCTTCAAATCGTAGAAAAGTGCCGAATCTTCGTTGGTACAGAAACTGACAGCGATACCAGTCTTGCCTGCACGACCCGTACGACCAATACGATGCGTGTAATCTGAAAATAATGTAAAAAACATTATCAAAAGTCCTCTGAACAATTTTATGAACAAAATCTGCCAACTTACCTTCAATTGTCTTAGCCATGTCATAATTAATGACCACAGACACGTCTTTGATGTCGATACCTCTTCCGGCGACATCTGTCGCCACTAGAATGTCTTTGGCGCCAGATTTCAAACTGGCCAAAGCATATTCTCTCTGTTCTTGACCTTTACCACCGTGAAGGGTACAAGCATTGTAGCCAAGTTTCTCCAAACCTAAAAGTATAATTTAAAATGTATTTCTATATATATACAAGGTGTCTTAGAAAAGTATTACAAAATCTACATCATTTTATAATTAAGAAATATTGCATAAAAGATTGGTATGTGCTATACTTCGATATTAGTTTTTTACCTTTTGTTAACATTTTAATACATTTTTTTCGTAATTAATTAGTATGATACCACCGGATACATAGGCGTAGTAAAAACATTTATCAAATATATAAATATCACTTCAAGCGGCTATGTTAAGAAAAATATGCACTGTTTGGAAGAAACGGCACAGTTTGGTCTCGTGTGTTTTTTGTCCTTTTATTTTTTAGACGTTGATAAAACCTAATGTTTGGTTCCTTCTTTAGCATTATTATTCAACGCTTTTTTTATATAGGGTGATTCACGGCGATGGCACGTTAGACGTTTATGGAGAACCGGTGATAGAACTCCATCTTTCTAAAATATTTTCAGCGTTACAGTGTTGCCACATCATTTGAAAAGTGGTAGCATCTTTCTTATTATAAATGGAACACCTGGTATATTATTACATTTTTGGAAACTACTTTTATATCTCATAATTTTTCTATTATACTAACCTATACCTATTTTTAATAGTTTTTGAGATAAAAAATAAAATATGTGTAAAATTGACAAAAACATGATCGTGAATAAGCAGTGGTAAAATCATGAATTAAACGTTTTTAAAATTGAAATTGGGATTTTATTTTATGAAATATTAGATAACATTGTTATACATTTAGAAATAAGGTTTGCAGATATGTCTCAATTATTTTTATTTATCTATTGCTGATTCACAGAAATTTAAAGAATCCTATAAAAAAATTCCAAAGCATTTTATATCTGATTTTACAAACTTTTACCGCAATGTTTTTGACCAACATAAATTAATGAATAAATTGCAGGTATTAATAATAGATAATATGATAATTTTCGATTATAAAATAATTTAAGGAGAATGATCCTGGAAATACATTTCTAGAAAGTTGCAAATGGTTTGCTTTGATTTGAGACTATAACATAGGATACAACATTTTAATGAACAGTGCTTTCCATAAAATCAAAAAAATGAAAAATATACGAAATAATATACATGTACTGATTTCTGTCGAAAATCGACAACTATGAAACTATGATCCCTTCCCCGACACAAACGGTACATTGTGAGACAGGAAATTGTAGAGAGAAATAAGCCCTATAACATAGGATACAACATTTTAATGAACAGTGCTTTCCATAAAATCAAAAAAATTAAAAATATACGAAATAATATACATGTACTGATTTCTGTCGAAAATCGACAACTATGAAACTATGATCCCTTCCTTGTGAGACAGGAAATTAGAGAGAAATAAGCCCTATAACATAGGATGCAACATTTTAATGAACAGTGTTTTCCATAAAATCAAAAAATTCGAAAAATATACAGAAATAATATACATGTACTGATTTCTGTCGAAAATCGACAACTATGAAACTAAAGATCCCTTCCCCGACACAAACGGTACACTGTGAGACAGGAAATTGTAGAGAGAAACAAGTCCTATAACATAGGATACAACATTTTAATGAACAGTGCTTTCCATAAAATAAATAAAATGAAAAATAAATAGATGAGATCAATAGTTGTTGCCGACAGATTGCCCTCGAGACTTGTTTATTCGGTGCGGCCAACGCAAAAAAGACGCTAAGCAAACTTTATCCTATGATGTATGTTTAAATATTTGTTTATTAACAAGAAAGAGTATCGGTTTTTTGTTACAAAGTACTGATTGACACTTTGATTTTGCGCCCCCAAAATGTTGCGCCTACGTGCGTGCACGCACTGCACGCTCGCCAGGAACGGCCCTGGGGGCAAATAGATGCAACTAAAAACTTGTCGCGTACCCAGTCCCACGGGTCACTAGCCGCCACTGCTATAAACCAAATATTAGCTTTCAATATGCCGAATTTATGATTTTTTTTCACAACCGAATTTATGATTTAATCAATGCTTAGAAACACTAGAAAAAATATGAGATTTGGGAGTAGTTTCGAAAAATATAATAATATACCGGGTGTTCCATTTAAAATAACAAAGATGCTACCACTTTTAGTATGAAACGGCAACACTGTAATGCTAAAAATAATTTAGACAGGTGGAGCAGGTGCCTTTATGCAAAAGTCCAAATTTTCAATAAAATCCTACCACCGGTTCTCCATAAACGTTTAACGGGCCAGGGCCGTGAATGTAGAATATTTAGTAATGAATTAAAACAATACAGAATTTGACAATAACCTTTAGCAAGAACGTCTGCTCCTTTCTTTTGGTTGACGAATATAATAATCGGGGGATCGATACCCTTAGAAAGGTATTCCATAAGTTTGCGTCTTTTGTCGTTCTCGCCGATAATGTGCACGATTTGTTCCACTCTTTCGGTAGGTTTACCAATCGAACCGATATATACCACAGCTGGACGTCTAAGATACGTCCTTGCCAACCTATAAAACAAATATAATTTTTATTATCTTTTATTTTTCATTTTGTTTTTGTTTATTTTTATTATTTTTTTATTTTTTTTATTTTGTATTTGTTAAGCAGTTTACTCTTAAAATTATTGTAGTTAGTTGAAAACGGCAATAAAATAAAATAATGCACCAAATAAAACCAAACCAAACCAAACTTGTTTAAATCACTTGTTTAAACAACATAATGTGGATAGCATTCAAAATAAAATAAAAATAAGTTGGGTAATGATAATGCGGAAAAACTTATTTTGATTTTTAAAGAACTTAATGGTACTACTCCAACTTGCAGCACAAAATAGTAAGTTGAAGTGATTATACATATTATCATGTTTATTTTATTAGTTCTATTACCCGAGTTAGGTACTTTTTTTCTATTATAATGAGTTGAAAGATATTTTTTTCTACACAATATTAGGTTAAGATGATTATTGTTTTTATTCCTTTTGTATTAAAGTTGTTAATTTCCGAAAAATAGTTTTTATATTTTTATTGAAAAAAAAAACACTTACACAACAAAAATGTTTAAAACAGTGTTTTAAAAATACTTTATACAATTTTATTTAATTTATTTTTCTTATTTTTAATTAATCTTTTACTTTTCATTCTTATTTTCAAAGTTCTAAAAATTGTAGTGAAAAATCAATTTTAAAAAAATTTTTAATGAAAAAAAAAATAAAAACAGAATCATACCTTTCAACTGCAGGTGGCATAGTAGCCGTAAACATCACCGTCTGTCTATATTTCTTTTTGCTGTTATAATTTGCCAATAGCAATTTACTATCCTCAGCTTCTTCAGTGTCAGGCTTCAAGTTCGTTACAGGCATATACTCTAAGATCTTCTGCACATCCGGCTCAAAACCTGTTAAAAAATACAACAACCCTATCATAACCATGAAAATTATGAGACCTAAGAACTAAAGAATGTATTAAAAACACTATTAAATTTGTAAATATTGACAAGTAACTCTTACTAGTGTTGTAAAACACCCGAGAATATTTTATTATATTCATTCTTACACTAATTCATACCTAAATCTATCATACGATCTGCCTCGTCCAGTACAATGTAAGTACACTGATTTAAAACAAGATATCTATTTTCCAACACATCAATCAAACGACCGGGTGTAGCTATGACTATTTCACATCCCAGTCTCAACCTGAAACCTTGTTCTTCTCTGCTCAAACCTAAAAAAATTAGGAACAGCATTATTACACATTACACTAAATATTTTTTTATGTTACCTCCAACAACAACTACAGTTCTTATTCCCAGAGGCTGACCAAACTTGACACTCTCTTCTTCAATTTGCTGTGCCAATTCACGAGTAGGCGCGAGAATGATGGCGTAAGGTCCTTGATCAGCTACTTCATTTCTTTCGATTTTTGGTAGGGATTGGATCCAGGAAAGTAGAGGAATCAAAAATGCTAATGTTTTACCAGAACCTGGAAAATATTCATTAATAGTACATTACTACAAAATTGTACACACCAACTACAATATAGTAAAACAGTTTTTTTAGCCATGTTAAACTCCTGATTAAAACTGTTAAAATTATTATTTCAACATGGTTAGCAAAATATACAGCACTGGTATTCAAATGACTGATCTTGTAATTTTTAGTTGTAATATCAAAGGTTCTAAACTAAGCTGTACTAGAAAACATTAAAAATATTCTTTACCGCTTTCATTTTTGATATGTCATGATATTGTTGCAATAACTAAGATTCCTAAATTCCTAACCTAAATTATACTAACACTAAAAATACTTCAGCTGTTAATCTTTAATCCAAAATAAAATGTACTAGCAACAAAAAAAAACGGCGTCCAGTAAGCTTGGAATGACAATCAATGCCATTACCCATATAATTTTACATATAAAAGGACAGCGATCTTCATTTCATAGCCATCGCTGACGCCGTTTTACAAAAGTAACTGTACTAGCAACAATAGTACATGGGCAATTTTTGTAATATTCTGTTACAACCTCAAAGCCCCAAATACTGTACCTGTTTCATCATTAGAATTATATGTTTCAAAACCAAGAGTTCAAAATTAAATTGTACTGGCAACACTAAAAATAGTACACCTCTTTCATATTTCGTTCCTGTTGAAACCCTCAAGGTTTAAAATTAAGTTGTAGTGTCTATTTTTTTTGTAGTTTCCTGTTGCAACATTAAAAGTTTCTAACCTAATTGTACTAGCAACACTACAATACTTTATTGGTTGTTTTTTCATCTCCTGTATTAAATCCCATAAAACATAAAATCATAAATTCCAAACTAAATTGTACTAGCTACACAAAAATAGTTTGCCAGTTTCACTGTTAACACTTTCTGTTGCAATACTGAGATTTACAAATAAAATTGTACTAGCAACTTAAAAATATTTTATGTACTTTTTTAATTTTCTGTTGCAGAACAAAAACCCTTCAAACAAAAATGTATTAGCAACAGTAAAAACGTAGTAAAAATAGAGAACAACGGTTAGGTTGTAAGGCGGCCACAGCTGCCACTTATACATAGACATAAAAAATCTTAAACATGTAAAAATAAAACAAATGCGCATGCGTACGTAAACGTTTAGGTGTTTGTAGTCTGTGCCGTTGTTCTCTAATACTTACCTACTTCATTTTTTAAATTAACTGTTGCAATACTGAAGCCTCATAATCTAAATTGTACTAGCAACATGAAAAATACTTTAGTTTTTATTTTTATTGCAATTTTCTGATGCTACACCAAAGATTCTAAACTAATATACACTAGCATCACTAAACATGCTTTACCTGCTTCATTTATTTTTTCCTGTTACAACACTAAAGTTTCTGTACTAGCAACATTATAGATACTTTACCTTTTTCTTTTTTTTGCAACAACACCAAATGTTTTGACATAATTTGTACTAGCAACATTAAAAATATATTTTACCTGTTTCAGCTACACCAATAATATCCCGATTTTGCATACCAATCGGTATGGCCTGCCTTTGAATAGGAGTGGGTTCTTTATAACCAATTTTATCAATAATTTCCAAAACTTCTTTCTGAATTCCTGACTCCTTCCAGTTTCTGATTGGCTCAGGAATTTTTCCACCTACAACATTAAATTTATTTATCAAATAATGTTTAATACATTTTTTTTAAATACCTTTAATTGTAATATTATAATCTTCTCTGAAAATTCTCCAATCTCTTTCAGTCATCTCTTCTTTTTCTTTTTCTGACCAATGTCTGTCATCCCACAATTGTTTCTCCTCCTTTCTTTTCACCTTCTTCAGTCTCACTTTTTCCTGAGCTTTTTCAGCTTCTGTTCTTCTTTTTTCCAATAATTCACCATAGAATTTGCTTTGGTCTCTTTTTTGTGCCTTAATGTCGATACCTGCTAAATTACCTCTTCCAAAAAATTGTACCTGTAATTTTGATTTAATAATTTTAATATTAAGTTATAAATATCGTAAAATACAAAACAAAATACCTGATGTCTTTCTTTATACAAAGGATTATAATCAAGGGAAGTATCTTCCCCGGCATCCCAATCAAAAACAAATTTCCTGTCATTCAATCTTCTCACTCTTCTCTTTTTCTTGATCAAACCCAAATAACTAAAAAGAGAAAAATACATATAACATAAACAGTTCAATATATACTTTACTGTATACCGTTCTTTAATAGCATCTTGCTCCTTTTCCTTATCCTTGTCTTTCTGTTTCTCTTCTTCCCTCTCCCTATCTCTGCCTCTTCTGTCTCTATCTCTATCATCTTTTCTATCATCTTGATTTCTCACTACTTGTATTGTTTGTATAATTTTTCTCTCTTCCTCTTGGAGTTTACGCTGTTTATCAACTTCTTCCTGTCTTCTTTTTAATGCTTCAGCTGCTCTTTGCTCTTTAGTCAAAAATACAGGCTAAAATTAAGAAAAGAGTCCAATAATATTTACTAATAATTATAGTAAAACATGATTTAATACCTACTTTACTCTTTGCTGCTTCCTCTGCTTTCTTTTTAGTTAACAATTCTTCTAATGACAATGGTTCTTTTTTGATTGATTCCTCTTTAACTTGTCCTTTGACATCTGGTTTAATATCTTCTTCTTGCTTAAGATCTTTTAATTTCCTTTCTCTTTCTTCTTTACGTTCATCCTAAAATAATATAAACATGGATTTTTAGAAACTACGAATGAAAAAATATACCTTTCGATCTCTATCTCCTCGGTACTTATCCTTATCGGTTTTAAAGTCATCTTTCCTATCTAGTTTGTCTTCTCTTCTATCGTTCCTGTCCTCTTTTGTATCGCGTCTCTCATACCTATCTCTTGATCTAGATCTGTGTCTTTTAAGCGATCTTTCTTTACTTTTAGAACGCGATTTTCGCCTCTTTTCTCTATCTTTTTCGCTTCTCTCCTTACTTCTAGAGCGACGCTTCTTATCACTGCCCATAACTTATAGTTAATACAAACGAACAAACCAGTTATAAATTAAAAAAAGGCTTCAATATTAAACAAACTGCAGCAAAATTAAATAAATTTAATTTCCAATTTGAAAATAAAAATACACATATGACACAAGTTTGACACAAGCATATGACACAGATGACTTAAATGACACAATTGACACATGACTCTTCTTTTTGTTATTTCGAAAATTTATTATTTTCATATACATATTTTTTATAGACTTTTAATATCATACTTAATCGGATAGCGCTGGCAGCTGTGACCTTAAAATATATTCCTACTAACATCGTATAAAATGAAAGCTACCCACAGAACTACGAATACGTGTTTTTATATTGATCTGTGGTCATATCATAATTGGTCGGATAGCTCTCGCAGCTGTAGCTTTAAAAGATATCCCTACTTGCATCATATAAAATGAAAGCTACCCACAGCACTGAGAATATGGGAGTTTTCTATTGATCTGTGGGCATATAAGAGTAAGAGAAAGTGAGAAGTGTGTAAAGAAGAAGGAAGTGAGTAAAAGTAAACAAACAAAAATATGGTAAACATGCCAAGCCAGCGAAATTTGAGTTACCTACTTTTCAATATAATTAATTTAGTAGAGTAGATTCTCAATTATCTTTTGTTTTAGCAATAGGTAAGGCCCAAGTATTCAAAGATAAATCTAATTAGAAGGTTAAAATATCCTAGAGCTGGGTATTTATTGCATGATAAAATAGATACAAGTAACCTTACACAAGATCAGAGTTTATAAAATGCAATATTATAAAATAAGGACAATACATACACATACACAGTAATTAAACGACGCTTATTTAATGCAAATCAAATATTGTTTTAGCCAATAAAGTACTAAGATGAGTAACTACAGATGCAGAACTTGTTTATATACATGTGAGAAAGATTCTGCATTCAGAAAACTTGATAATTTGCAAGATTTGCTACAGCTGATTATTCCAGAAATTGTAAGTACACTATTTAACCTGCTACAGGCCACTAATTTTTATTTATACCATAGAAGTCCCAGATCAGTAAGACCTCTCTTATTTGTGAACAATGTTTTTATTTTCTTAAAAATGTAGAGATATTTAAAAACAGATGTTTAGAAATACAAGATAAATTTGTATCCATTACTTCTGCTATTACTATTCTACAAGTTAATGTACCACAAGATGTAGTTCAAAATACAAGTTCAGTATTGTATGATTCACCGAATGATAGTCAAGCAGTTATAAGAAATGATGATCTTTTACAATTACTGAACAGCAAAACAAGTAAATGTGATCTAGAAGCAGAGAAGAATAAATGTAATTTTGTTGATTCAAATGAGAATATAGAAATAGAAATAGACAGTAGTGATGAAGATGAGTACATGTCAAGGGAGGATCTTATTTCTTCTGGAGTAATTGTTGATGATAAAGGTAAATATTCAGATATATTCATGATAAAAATGATATGTCTTTAATGGTAGTGTGTAATAAAAGGAAAGAGTAGATATAAAGAATGTATGGATCAATAACATATTTTATCATATTGTTCTATAATAGGTGTATTTGTTTATTATTACAGACACTAACAGTGGAGATATAGAGTTTATTGGATTTTGCAATAGTAAGAATCCTGTGATGAAAGAAATTCATCCTCCAAATAAATATAGCAGTAATAAAGTACCTGTTATTAGTCAAGTAGGTGAAAATGTAGCTGATATTGTGCCGAAGAAAGAGTTACAGGAGAATGTTTCAGGGTACATACTTTCAAAACATATCTATTTTTAGATGCAAATATTTACCTAAATTATTTCAGGTCGTTTTATAAAAGGTCCCAAGGTGGTCTGTACGAATGTAGATTATGTGATAAGAAATATAAAAGGTCTAAATTCTTACACCGGCATTTAAAAAAGGAGCATGTCAATCAGTTGAAATGTTTTTATTGCGACTACTGTAACTTTGTATGCCTGTGGAGGTCATCACTGAAGAGACATAATTCAATTTTTCATAAATAAAATTATTACAGGAAGTAATATTGATTATTATTTTCTGTATATTAACGTTACATGCCAAATAAATTTTTGGTTGTTAATATATAAGACTTATGATATTGCATGATTAAAAGGTGTTAATATTATGGTGCAATCTTAGAATCTCGATAATTTTTTACATGTGTAAGTGTTCTTTTAAATTCAGTTTTAAATATTTCTGAATTTGATTTTCAAGATATTTTATATTAAATATAGTAACACAAATTTTGATATATTTTTACATACACACATATCTGTGTTTTATATAAATATATGTAATATTTTTTGTTGCATTCTTGACTGTTTTCTCTTTGTAAAGAAGTACCTGTATTCTATTAAATAAAATAAAAATTGCTTGTAGAACGCATAGTTTTAATCATAGAATCTTGACAATAATTTACTATCAACAGTCTAAAATTTATTCCAGAATTCGTATATATACATATATATTTATTTTTCATCAAATATTAATACCAGGAAAATAATACCAATATAATAAAACAATTTATTTATAAAGATTTAAATACGGACCTAAGGGCTCGAACACACTGACGACCAGGTCGCACCGTCCAGGCCTTTTATTATACGTGTACGTTACGACCTGGTCGTCAGTGAGCCCTAAATGTCCTCATAATTTTTCAAGATCTATATTTTTCGAAAATTATACCAAAGATAAATAAAATAATTACAATTTTTATTTGAAAAATAATAAATTTGGCATATTTTTTTATACATAAAATTAGCTTAAAAATGCAGAAATGTAGGATACAGTAATAATTTCTTCTCTCTGTATATATAAATTATTTATTTTAATAATATAGCGTGCAGTGACAATATAGGTAAGTTGAATAAAACGTATAAATATCATGCGATCGAAAATAAAATAGCTTATGACCTTTAAAATGACATACAACTGATAATAATGTTATTTATTGAGTCATTTATTAAAAAATGACATTAAATCCTGTCATAAATTATTGATGTTCAAAATGCTCAAAGGTCAGTACGCCGCTTTTTTTCTTTTGAACTTAGGTAGTATATAAATTTAAATATATTTCATACTAAATAAACTTTATTCCTTATTTCTCTGAACATTAAAATATAGTCTAATATTAAATGGCCAATCGGTACAAAATTCCGTTAACAAAACTTTAAAAACCTACATAACCTACCATCACATTCTTTTTTTTTTCATGAGATATATTTACACCGTTATCAATTGTCCGGAACACCACGCACAACGATGCAAAGTCTCATTGGGTTGAACCAGATTGCTTGTCTTTATTTCAGACAATAACAATATAATTTCATCTGCAGTTTGTGTAGTATCAACTTTACTATCCCCAGCTTCAATATTCTTGTGAGTTTCTGTGATTTTATTAATTTCACTGTTAATTTTTGAATGACTTTCGCACAAATTGCTTGAATGATTCTTCATACTCTCTTGGTGTTCTATTAATTCTGCTGGTATAACTCCTTTTTCTTTAACTAATTTCGTGATAAGTTGATTTAATCTGTCGAGTTTGGTTTTGATTTGTTCTCGATCACAGGCTAGTTGCTTTAATTGTTGGTCTTTTTCTAAGGCTTTTTGCTTCAATACCTTCCTTTGGTGCTGATAAAGAGCCACATATTCTTCTATGGTTTCAGTTTCGCTTTGGAGTTGAAGAACAATGTGTTCCAACCTCTGTTTTTCATCAGATAAGTCAGCTATTTCTTGCATCGTTTTTTTCACCTTCTCTTCCAAGTATTTCATCGCTTTTTCTTTGTTCACTATATTGTCGTTTGTGTCAAAATTCTCCGTAACCTCGTTCCCATTTAATAATTTCAACCGGTTCACTTCATCGGATAATTCTAATATTCTTTTCCTCGCTTCTTCTAATTCAACAATTCCATCGCCATTAACATTTTTTTCAACATGAGATTCAGATTTAACTCTATTTAATTCGTTGGTAAGTTGTGCAATAATCTGTTTGGCATTGTGTAATTCATTTTGAAGAATATGTGCCGAATTATCATGTGCTTCGTAATGTCTTAACCTATCTTCTAGTTGCTCGTGGTGTAATGTTTGTCTGTTCATTTCATCAGATGATTCTCTTAGATGGGTCAGTTCCTTGTCTTTTATTTCGATGGCGTCCGCTAGGGATTGAAGCGAGAGTTCGGTTTTTTGTAATTTTTCAATAAGTTCCTTGTTAGTTTGTTGCTGACCTTTGAGGTTTTCTGTCAATTCTACCTTATCATTGTCCTAAAATAAAAAAAAATGCTAAAATTCGTACTTTTTTTTAAATAAGTGCAAATATTTTAAGCAAAAATAGAGCCCATCAAAAACTTCTAAGAACTGCAAATTCCACGTACCAAGTATGTACCACATTTCTAATTATGGCACAAAAAGCTATTTTTAACCTATTTGAACAATTGAAAATGTACAAATTATCTATACATTTCCATTAATAATAGTTATAAATTATGTGTTTTTATTAAATTCAAAGAGTTAGTTCTAGAGTTAATTCAGCTTAACACTAACCATTTTCTGGAAAACTTCTTGCATACTTTCAAGCTGCTGTTTTAGCTCTTTGTTTTGCTGAATAGCTCTTGAAGCAGCAACTTTGTCACTCTCCATGGCAGCTAACAACTTAACACTGTCAGGCTGATTGCCTCTCAACTGGTCTATCATGCTTTCCAATTGAGAAATCGAGTCTGTTTTTGCTTCTAACTCACCTAACAGTAGTTTCTTTTCATTGGTTACCTAAAAATTTAAAATTAAAAAAAAAGACATAAAAATAAAACAAGAAAAAAGAAAAATAAACAAAAATGTTTGAAATTTCACCTTGGTATAACTTTCTTCTGCTGTGGTTTTCTCAATTTGCAACTGAACACACAATTCTTTGAATTTTTCAAGTTCCTGCTTCAATTCTCCACTGTTGGAATTGGTTGAATAAGAAATATGTTCATCCTGTATATTTTGAAGCTGCCTTTCCAATTCGCCAATGTGTTTTATCCTGTTCTGTTCTTGGATAACGAAATTTTCTTTTTCTTTTTGAAGTTGCTCCAGTTTAGAAGATAAATTTGTTAATTGAACTAAAAAAATAAAAATCTGAAAACTGTTATAGCAGTAAATTCAAAATAGTAACCTTTAAACATATAAATTTGATAACTGTACTAATTTTTATAAATATACAAGGACTTTAAACAAAACCTGACTTTTTCACATATTTCTTTCAATGTAAAGTTTTTGACACCCACTGTATATATAACAAACAAATATTTTTACTTACCATTTAATTGTTGAGCATACTGCTGATACTGGGCACTCGATTCATCCCTCTCTTTGATTATTGATTTTAAAGTTTGATTCAACTGCGTCACCTGACTTTCTAAAGCAAATTTTTCATTGGTTAGTATTTCTACTTGATTATCCACACCTGAAACACCCCCAAATGACAGTTGTTGGATTTTAATATCAGCTAATGATAATTTTCCAGCTAGTTCCTACAACACACTTAATTTACTAAATCTCACCAACTAAAATTAAGCGATTTACCTTGGTTTCTTGCTGCAATTCAATATTTTTTTCTGAAGTCATTCTTAATTTTTCCCTAACTTCAAGCAGATCTTGAGCTAACTCATCCTTTTGCTGTTTTAAAAGCTTAAATTCTTGCTTAAAGTTTTCAAGAGTGAGATTGTAATGTTGTTCTGCAGTGTCTGTTCTGTTTTTTTCTTCTTTCAAATTACTTAATTCCCTTTCTAATTCTATCACTCTCATTCTGGAAGCTTTAAGCCGTCCTTGAAGCTCTTCACATTCTTCTATTTTCTGTTTATGATTCAATTCGTACTGCCTCAAGTTTGAAGACAGTTCAGTTTTTTCTGCTACTAATAATCCAATGGTTTGCAAATGAGCTTGAAGTTCGCTGTTTAAATGGCTAATTTCTTGTGCATTTTGTAAATTTGTTTCTGACTGATTTTGTTTTAATTCACTTCCTATATCTTGGATTCTATCTTGAAGTTGTTTGTTTGCTAAAGTTAATTGCTCAGACTTATTTTTTTCTTTTTCAAGTAATGCAGCTAGTTCGATGTTTCGTTTTTCCAAGTCAGTAATTGAACTGGTAGAAGAGTAATTGTAATTATGATCAATCATTTCTGTTAACTGGTTAGAGAGCTGTTTTAAGCTTTCTACATTTGAATGTTGGATTTCTTTTTTAGTTAAAGCAGTTGATTTATCTATTTCTTGACTTATTTCATTAATATCTGCATTTTTATCAATAGGAGTGATGCTGTCTCGATAGCTTACTAGTTTTTCAGTTTTGTTAGGTATAAAAATATTATCTAAATTTTTTTGGTAAAATTCTACTACTGGTTCAGGAGCTATAGCAAGATTCTCGGCACTTTTACTTACAAATTCTTGAATTTCATTTTGTTTAATCTCGGGATCGTCTAAGCATAATGCATCATTTGTATTTTCAGCAGGCTTTTCAACATTGTTAGGAAATAGTTCATAACCTTGTGGGTGATTATCTTGTCCTACAGCAGTATCCAACACAAGTGAATTTCTACTACTATCAAAATATCTAGCTTTTCCAATATTTTCTGAATTAGGTTGATCAGAATTATCCTCGTTTCTTGTACTAAAATACGTTAAAAGTGAAGGATTCTGCTCTAAGGGATTAGATGTATTCTGAGCAGCAATATTATCAAAAAATGTAGCTTGAGGACCATAACTATTATTTTCAAAGTAATTTGCTGTTGCAACAAGCGTTTCATCTTGATTAAAAATTAGATTATCAGAAGGTACATTGCCATTCCTTGTTTCTTCAAGAATATTGGAAACAGTACTTTCAATGGGAATAAGATAACCTTCATCAACTTTACTACTTTCATTGTGGACTGATGATTCTTGAACTTCAATTGGCGTATTTCTATAACTTGATTCATGGCTATTTGCATTGCTACTGTCCGCTATGTCTTTTTGATTGTGTCCCTCATTTCTCCTTTTCTTCAACTCTTGTAGCTCCTTAAACTAAAAATAAGTTTACATGACAGTTGTGCGGTGATGTGGCCTAACCAACAAGACTCTTAAAATTATTTCGCATGGATTTACATAAATTTCAGAAAGCTTAAAAGCACATTATATATGAGAGCATATTAATTAAACAAACTTACCCGCTTCCTAGTATTAGCTAACTTTAATTTTTTGTCTGTTGTAGCATCTGCCATAATTTCTGTTTTGATTTATTAATTTTGACGTTTGGAAGTTGATGGAAGTTGACACGTGACATTTTTCTTCTTAATTTTTTTTAGGCCGGAAACTAGATCATATTTTTTTAATTTATTTAAAGGCCTGAGCTACTAGGACTATCCGACCTACACTAGATCATATAAATTTTCTTCATTTATTTTTTTATGGCAAGAGCAGTTTAATTTTGTGAAGGCTGGCTACATGGTGGTTTGTTTCAGAACAAATTAAACGTAAAGAAGAAAATACGTGCAAATTGACGTAAAAATAAAAAGAAGTCGGCTCAAAATAATTCACTCTAACCCTGAATTTGTGATCAGCATAATTTTTTATGTTTATGTAAAATTAATATGATTCACTGTTAAAATTATATTAAAATAGAAAAAGTCTATTTAAGTGGCCGAATAATGGCTGTTGTTCTAAAAAAACGGGCCCTTGCTGAGTACAGCCAAACGATTACACAGGTTTGTAAATATGTAATTTATGCCTATCGACAAACTATAACATTTTAATGTTTAGGACACATCCCAAGCACCTATTAAGAAATTAAAATTGATTAAAAAATCACTACCTGAGACATCCAGCTCGTTAACCACAGTGGTTAGTCACTTACAGGATTGTAAAAGTAGTAGTCAAGCATTGAAATTGCTATTAGGTATAACGGAAAAAATTGAAATAAACCCAGCTGATGTTCTGGAAGTAATCAAAAAACTAAGTGATCACTTTAAGAATGAATCAGAGTCTGTTGTAAGGATGAAGATTTTAATGTTGTTGTCAGACATTGGCCAAGAAATTCCTTCTGAATGTTCAAATATTATTGATGAGATAATAATATTATTAAAAAACGATCATTCACATAAAGTTATAGCTCAAGGAATGAAAACTATAATTAAGTTAGGGAGATTAGTTACAGATAATACAGAAACATTTCATCAGAAACTAGTAGAGATTGCAAAGAATTATTTAAAGGATGCCAATCATGCTGTAAAGTCTCGATGCATGGAAATTATTGGAACATATGTACCATTATCTACCGGTCAAGATGCAGAAAAATTATTTCACTTAATAAGTTCCTATTTTAATAATGATGATGCTCGTGTGAGAAGTCAGGCATTTCAAACAATAATACTTTTATATGATAGAGGTTTCAAAATCAATCCAAACATATATGTTTACGTATCAGATGCACTAAAAGATGACTATGAAATTGTAAGGAGTGTTGCTCTGAAACTGATATGGATACTGGGAAACACATATGCAGAAAAGTATTTAACACTTTTTGTTTATTGAATGTTATTGATGAAAAATGTTAATGGGTTTGTTTTTTATTTAAGTGAAATTGTTGTGGCAGGCAGTAATCATGAAATCAGATTGATAGATGATGCTTTTGGAAAAATATGCAATGGAGTTACTGATCTATCAATGCATGTGAGAACATTGGCTGCTAAATTATTAGGATCAATGAAACTGGTCAGTCCTAAGTTTTTATGCCAGACACTGGATAAAAAGTTGATGTCAAACATGAGAAGGAAGGTAATAATATATTCATAGAATTGGCTTTACAAAAGCGACAGTATGCGTTGGTTCCTTTAAGTTGTTAATCCAAATTTTTTTGGTCTTGAATTCATATTTTGACAATTGTACACTGAAAAAAATGCTTACACTGAAAGAAAAAAATCTTTATATACCTGTTTCTATATTATATTTTATTGTCACATTAAATTTTTTGCTAAATTTAATAAGACCTACAAATTCAAAAAAATAAAATTATAAAAGTCATGACATGGGATAATAACAGGGGAGAAATATTTGAAAATGTAGTTTTAGCTTTTCAAAAAATATTTTTGCAAGTAAAAAACAAACTAAACAAAACTTGACAACCAGTGCCATTATAGTGATGGTTGGTTCCTTTTTTTTACGGATCAATTTGGAACTGATCTTATATACGCAAATACCTGATCCCAGGATTAATTCCTGATACCAATCCCAATGGCTGTTTTCGATTCACTCTAGTTTGGCTTCAAGGCTAACTAATATCAAACTATATACCCACTGATACTAATCCCGGCTGATCCCGGACCAGTTTTACTATTATTTTACTCATTTTGATACCGCTTGCAGATAGCACGCAAAGCGGGATCGCTGCAAAAAGAACCAAGTTTCGAGTCAGACTACAAAACAGTCGTGCTTCATGCTTCTGTATCAGCAGAAATCGCACGGGATCAGTGCCGATAGCGTGGATCGTCTTTGCGGTTGCGTACTAGTTTTTGACCAATTCATTTTTTTATTTGGGATCAGGTAACTGATCCGAGCGTCAGGGATTAGATTCTGGGATCAGTTCTAGTATTCGTTAGCCATCACACCATTAAAATTTTGACAGAAATCGCCATTTTGGCTTCTGTATTGGTAATTCTGTGCTGTGTTTAATGTACAGGGTGACTTCAAATTTGACTATATACTTGGTTTACAGAGAACAGCTCATGAGCTTGCCTGGGAAAATGTCACTAGTGGAGAATGGGCTAGTGGCAAAAAATGGGCAGATGACGCTCCCAAGGAAGTATTAGATGCCGAAAGCATTAATTTAATGAGTAGTGGAGCATGTGGGGCATTTGTTCATGGCTTAGAAGATGAATTCTTAGGTTAACTTTCATAATTTTTTAATTTCCTCATTACTGAACAATTGTAATTGATATTTTAGAAGTAAGATCGGCTGCTGTTGAGTCTCTTTGTCGCCTATCAATAAGCAACCCTCAGTTTGCAAACATGGCATTGGATTTTATGGTAGATATGTTTAATGATGAAATAGAAGACGTTAGGCTTAAAGCCATAGACAGTTTGAGACTGATTTCTGAGCATATTATATTGAGAGATGATCAGTTAGAAACTATTTTAGGTATAGAATTAAGGGATTTCAAAGATATACAGGATCCGGCAATAGCGCGTCGGGCATCTGTAGCTCCTAGAATAAAAAACTTGGGAATTTTGTTCAAAAGTACAAACCTAAAGTATGTACTAGGATGTATTTCAGGAAAATATTTTAACTTCTATAGGGTGGCTCAAAAAAGTGTGGGTGGATAGGGATGATTTTTTTTAAATGGGACACCCTATATATTATTGCATTTTTGGCTTCCTTTCAGATCACTTTACATAAACCTAAGACATGAGTAAATATATTTCGATAATTTCAGAGATATTAATAAATAAATAAAAATTATATATTTTTCAGCTTTTCTTAAAAAAAAAAAAATATTAATAATACAAGAACTGTCCTGAACTTAAAACTGTATTAGATATTTACTTTAGATGGTTTATACTTACTTTGCTACAAATATGGAAATCGTAAATCATACAGGATGTTCAAAATTCTACGCCAAACTTTCTAAAATATACAATAATTTTTCTTGTTTTTTTTTTTTTTAATGGGACACCCTGTATATTATTTTTTCAATAGATGGAGAATTAAAAAATGAACATTTTTTGCATTTAGAGTATTTCAAATTTTTTAACGGTTTCGCAGTTATTTCCGGTTTTGTGTTTCATATGGCATTTTCCACAGTAAATTTTTATCAAAGCTACCCAATGATTTTTCTCTCGTATTTTGCCATTGAAAGCGCCATATGAAATAATACTGCGTGTATCCGGAAAACTATTAAAAATTTTGAAATACTTTAAATACAAAAAATGTTTCTTTTTTTAATTCTCCATCACATAAAAAAATAATATACAGGCTGTTCCATTTAAAAGTAAAGTAAAGATTTGAAGTTAAATACTCCTTTTTGCTGCCAGGGCTAATCTGGACGGGGCCTACTTTGTTTACGCGGAATTCGAACCGCGGTCCTCGGCCATATCATGGTCAATGGCCTACCGACTGGCGAATTGGTGTCTAAATCGACTCTTACTCACGAGATATCCGATGTCATCCGGCGTGAATGAGCAGTGTGTGTCAATAGATTTTACACTTTTGCCTTTATTGGACAACAGCACGATACAGAGTTTCGAACCGGTCACCCGTCTATCCACTAGTATTGCCTTACGTCGCTTAACTTCGGTGTTCTAATGGGAACCGGTGTTTCGACGTAGCTGGGCCGTTGCCTTGTTCCATTAAAAAAAAACGAAGTAAATAAACTTGGAAAATAAGTTCGTTATAGTAATGCTTTTCTTATTCACTATTCTCCAAAATAAAAACACTAAATCACCACAATACACCAAAACACTTTTACTTTTACACTGGACGCGCGTTTCGCTAACCATGTTAGCATCATCAGCAGATGATGATAAAATTATCAGTTTAGTTTATAATCATCTGCTGATGATGCGAACATGGTTAGCGAAACGCGCGTCCAGTGTAAAAGTAAAAGTGTTTTGGTGTATTGTGGTGATTTAGTGTTTTTATTTTGCTGTGTAACACCAAAGGTTCTAACCCTCAACTGTAATATTCACTATTCTAATAAAGAATATGCATTCCTTCAGAAACTCTCTATTTATTTATCTACTACACTCTATTTTAAAAGCCGATTAGAGGCAATAGTATGATTTATTGGCAGGCAAAGTAAATATTTATGATCCGATAAAATTGTGATGTAAGAGGAGGCTTGGCTTGCCGGCGGCGGGTCAGTAATAGACAGACCGGCCGGCTGTAGTGTTCTGTCTTGTCACCTCCCTGGTTGCACGTCGTTTGACCTTTTGACCATTCCTCCCTAGTTGCATGTCGTTGACTGTAAGGCAACGGGTCTTTTGACCATTGAGAAGAAAACCTCTTGTGACGTCTTGCCTTCGAGGTTGGTCTTGGAAGTTTGAGGTCTCCCTTCTCTTCTCGATTGACACGATGGTGCGTTGGGGTTTAGCGGGTTGATCTGTTTAGCGGCAGATTTGCGTCCGGGGGAAGCCCCTATACTATTTCAGGTGACACTAGCTAGTTGTTGAAGATTATTAACCAATAGATCCGAATAATATTTGAATTAGATGGAAGATATGGAATGGGATATACTGAATAGAATGTCAGTGTTGTTAGTGGCTAGGGGGCGGAGTACCCCCGGGTGAGTTTTACTATTTAACTATCAATTTTATCCAGATCAATAAATGTTTGTTTTGTTATTTTCATGTACAATGAGAGTGCTTGCCAATGACCAGTAACCAAATGGATATTTGAGGTGAATTTGCATTGTGAGACCTGAGTAAGCCCCAGAAATAAGCGATTTTGCATAAAATTATTTTATATTTTTGAAAGTTTGGCGTAAAATATTGATCATCCCGAGGAACATCCTGTACGATTACCATATTTATAGCAAAGTAAGAACAGACCATCTAAAGTAAATATCTAGTATAGTTTTGATTTCAGAACAGTTCTTGTATTTTTAATATTTTTTTAAGAAGGGTTGAAGAATACGATGAATATCGATCGGTTTTACGCCTTTAGCACTAAGAAATCGTATGACAGCCCGTACTTCACAATCGGCGGGGCTCACGATTGTCGGAGGCATCTTAAACACTCAATAAACAACGTATACAATGAAGAATCAGACTGTACTGGCGTCTGTGCATAGACAAGAGATGTAGGTAACCAGCACGCATGCGCGGAACGCTGACCATAGCGTTGCGGCGGCGGAATCGCAAAACGGTACTTACTTAAAAAACATGCCTCGTACATCTTGGTACATACTTTAGGTTTGCACTTAAAAAAAATGCTCAAGTTTTTTATTCTAGGAGCTACAGATGCCGGATCCTGTACAGTAATATTACTAAAGAATAAACAATATTTTTAGGTGCTTTAGAAGATTTTTCTCAAGAGGTTAGGGAAGGGCTACACAGGATGTTAGCTTCATGTAAAATGTCAACAACGGCAGGCTTAAAAATGTGTGTAGAGAAGTTACTGGATAATTTAAAAAAATATCCTCAAGATAAAAGATCTACTTACAGGTAAGGTATTTTTTAAACAGTAAAAGAGCGATTTATATAGATGTATTTCTTAAGAGTTCTTTACATAAATATAATTTTTTAAGCATTAAGCTCTTTTCAGAAGGTTGTTGAAATCAACTTAAAGATTGTAACCTAATCATGAACTCTCTTTCTCAGTTAAAAATAATATTGAATTCATTAACAAAATTAAAAATATAACATTGCATGAAAGTAAAATTTTGGTCTTTTTTGATGTATCTTTGTTGTTCCCAAGTGTTTCAATTCCACATACTTTAAGCTATTTGAACGCTATTTGAAGGAATTACTGAACGCAAATGGTCTCGACAACAAAACTGTGATTGAGCGGCAATGGGTAATCCATTGTCTCCATTTTTGGTTAATTTATTCATGAGCAGGTTTGAAGTGGAGGCTAAGAATCAGTTTGAGTATTTTCCAAGAGTATGGTTTCGGAATGTGGATGATAGTTTTGCTGTTTTTAATACATATTCAGACACCATAGATAATTTTATTACTAAGTTAAATAATCATTTTCCTTCCATTAAATTTACACATGAAATTGATAACAATGATATATATCTAGATGTATTAGTTATTAGAAATACTAATAATTGCCTGGAATTTTATATCTATAGGAAAAATACCACTACACGCAGATATATTCCTAATGAATCATATCATAGTGTTGAACATAAAATGGCTAATCAACTTAAAGATTATTCTATTTTTTAGATGTCTTCAAAGTGTTGGTGCTAAACATGCAGAACTTGTTCTACCCTTGGTTCCACACTTTCTTAACATACACCCATTCTTTGACACTGCAGAACCAGATGTAGAGAATCCACATTGTATCCTTTTTTTAATTTGTTTACATTCTTTTTTTGTCAAACATTTTCTATTATTTTTCTTAATGAATTTAATAGATATTTGCCTGCTAATTTTAATATTGAATTCTGCGAAATATTCTTCAACTATAATTCCACTTTTGGAGCCTCATACTTTGAGACATTACTCTTATTTAAGGGATACTATGCCGCAGTTTGTACCTATATTAAGTTTACCCGATTCGACTGGAATTGTTATATCTCGTCCGCTTTCTGTACCAGAAAGTTTGGCGTTTTTGAATAATGTTATTTGCAATTTGGATATGGCAGAAAATATGTCGAGGTAGGTTTTTTGACAAACATGTTGGCACACACAGTTAGTGATGTTAATATTTCAGAAATTTTTGATTGTTGCAGGAAATTTCCGAAACTTTCGAAAATTCATGAAATTTTAGGATATTTTACAATTTTACATATTTTTTGTTGATACAATAAAGGAATACATTAGATAGACATTTGATACCAACATGTAAGTGGAAAAAAAAAACAATAAACATAATATTAGTTGTTATATTTTTAATAAACAATACATAACTCATAAAAGTCATAAACATAACACATAACAAAAATAATTTGGTAACGTTTGTACTTTGTACATAAACCATGAACTATGACTATGAACTTAAAAAAAACAAAAAGGCACGAAATATAAATTTAAAAAACGTAAAACACAAATAACTGAATTATTCTATTCCGGAATACCTTCAGGCGCCGAGCTGGTCCCATCTTCATAGGGTATTATAGTAGTAGTAGTACTGTCTTCGTCAGTCTCTATTTTCAAATCAGATATATTTGATGTATCATCTGGTTTTGATTCTGAAGAAAGGTTGTTGAATATCGTGCTCCATATCCACTTTTTGTTTTTGTAGTAATAATTTATTGTTATGAGCTACGAAGATTATTTTGCCGGCTCTTTTTGCAGTTAAGCGATTCCTTTTTTTAGTACGGATAAAACTGTAAGTACTGAAACTTCTCTCAGTGGCTGCAGACGACGTTGGTAAAGACAGCAGAGCAACAACTAAATATTTCAACTGAGTATTTTTACACATTGCTTGCCACCAACTTAGACAGTCTACATTTTTAACTGACATCCAAACGTAGTCGAGAGCCCATAAACCCGATTTGGCGCAATAATTTGTTACATCTGTAAAAATGGCTTCTTTATTATTGACAAACTGAGGATGTTTGTTGGTGATATTGTTGATAAATTCCATAGCGGCTATGTGTTCTTCATTGTTAAGGTGCTCTCCCAGGAAACAGAGGGGTCCAAGAGATTCGCGGCAAAATGCATTGGTTTAAGGGCCATACGTTTTCTATTTCGTAATGCTGAGAAGCATTCTCTTTCTTCTGATTTAAGAATAGGCATACTTGATACACTTTCGTTAAATTTTTGCTCAATGTCTTGAATTTTGAAAAGAAATTTCTTGAAAAATTCGGATTTTTGCGAATATTCGCGATTTTGGGACCGAATATTTCGGAAATTTCTGAAATTTCCTGCAAAATTCGAATGGAAATATTCGCTACCAACATCACTACACACAGTAAACATTTTTTTTTTTTTATAGAGTTCATATATCATTGTTACAAACGGCAAAAGAACATCTTAATCGTTTGAGTGAAATGGACTCTACAGTTTCCGGAACTGCACAATTTACCGCACTTTATATTGGCGCGCAAATACAAATTTTGCAAATTTTAGATAAGGGATTTTGGGTACAAAACAATATATAGACGGTTTTTATACTTACTGTTTTGAGGTTATGATATTTTAGGTTAACCCAGCGACACTAGCAACTCAGCAACTTAACACATTGAAAACGAACATTCAAAATCTTCTGGAACACTGTTTAAAATTACAGTTCTTTTTTGTCGGCTTGAATTCAGCCGAACAGTGTGCAGTGAAACAATTCAGGTTAAGAGCTTTAGCTTTAAACTTGGTTTATATTGTTAAAGGTCAGTTAAAGTTATAAAAACTCTACTGAAAATACACTAAAACTTAATGATTTTAGGTAGTAATTCTTCTGCGTTAGCTCCTTGTCATCATTTTTTGACAGCTGTGGAGGGTATGCAAAAAGATTTGGCACAAAGTAACTTGCAGCCGGATAGTTTCACGTCGTTGGTGTTTCGGGAATTGTCTCAATTAGAAGAGCACAAACCTGGCGCAGTGGCCAGGATATTAATCCCTATATTGTTGGAATCAAAATTAGGGCATATTCCCAAACCAAATATAAATGTAAGATTTATTTACTATCTCTATGATATATTAGGTTGAAGTTTGGTGATTTTATAAGCCATTGCAACAAGTTTGATATCTAAAAATCGTAATTTTTAATGTCTCATTCCTATACAGATCAGAATGAGTTCTGCCACAATAGTCGAGCCAAGTGGCCAAACTGATACATCTCTTAAATTTACGGCTGGTTTAATCATGTCGGTACCGTTCGAAGCAGAGTTGCGGCACCTAATCGATCCTAGTAGAATTCGGTTGAAAGTTAAATATCCTGACCAGAAGATGCAAGTTCTTTTACCAAAAGTTCAGCATTTGAAGCCTCTGTATTATGACACAACTAATGAAGGTAAGATCGTGATGTTAAATATATATTTTTATTTGCCGCAACATATGTAATTAACTAGGTTTTTAAAATTTTGAAAGCGTACCAAGATAATAAGAAATAGAGATACCTAGATAATAATTTAGGTACCTCTACTTTTTACTACGCATTTTGTGTTCTTTTTTTTTCTGATTTGTCTTCAGTTTCCTTGAGTTCTGGTGGGGTACTATTGTTCAAAAAGTCTTCATTATTGATACTTCTAGACAATATTTTGGCTGATGTTTATTCTGGTTTGAAAAAAAAATAATTTTTAAACAACACATGGATTTTTTATGGTTTAAAACATTTTTTATTATTTTCAACATAATTTTAACTTAAAATTCAAGATTATGTTAAAAATTTGTTTAAAACACTTATTTTAAAATATAACAGGGTCGTCCGAACTGTATTCCGGAAACTTTAGCATATTTTGCAGATAAAAATAAGTAAAAAGTTCGTATAAATGTATGTCTTAAAATGCTTAGTTTCGGAGATACAGGGTGTAGAAGTTTCATTTTTATTTCGATTTTTTCCAAATAATTTCTGAAGTAAAGTCAATATTTGGATTAAAATTGGTGTCTGGGAGTTTTTTGACAACAGAAATTTGGGGGGGATTTTGATGTCAATATAACTCCTATTTGTGGGGGGCGCCACCCACATTTGTTTTAACTGTTTTGAAGAGTAATAATTTTTCGTCCGTACCTGTATAAAACTACTGACTGAAAAAATATATATTGCCGTGATATTTTACGTAAAAATTGTCTCTTGGTAAAAATCGCTACGAGCAAACGTTCTCGAGATATTTAGAATGAAAATAGTCAATACATCTCTTTATTGACAAAAAATAAACATGTTGAGTAGATAGTTATTTGACTGAAATGGTAAATTTGGGAACTTTTTATTTTTTTAAATTATTCATAAATTTTTCTTCAAAAAAAATGACAATGAAACAGTTTCTGACGAACTTTTGGCACGAAAACATTTTAAATTTATAATTTCAGTTTAATAACTATTTAGCTTGTATTTAGTCAACATGTTTATGTCAGTGATGATAGATATTGATATTTCGGTTTTAAATATCTCGAGAACCATTACTCGGTAGCGATTTTTACCAAGAGACATTTTTTACGTAAAAAACATAGTAAATGTGTATTTTTTTACTTATTAAGGTACATTCAGGCTGAGAGCGTCGCGGCCGCCCCATTGAACTCGAACCCCGACGCTCAGAACGTCAAACGCGACGCTGTCTGCCTGAACGGTCTAATTAAAGTTAAGTGAGTTGATTCCATTTCGATACGCGGACGCGACGCAAAGGCGACGCGACGCTCGACGCTTTCAGTCTGAATGTACCTTTAGTTTTATACAGGTACGGACGAAAAGTTATTACTCTTCAAACGAGTTAAAAATATGTAGATGGCGCCTCTCTACAAGTAGGAGTCATACTGACATCAAAATCAAATTTCTCGTGTCAAAAACTCCCAGACACCAATTTTCATCCAAATATTGACAAATTGTTACTTCATAATAGTGATGGGTTGTTATTTAACTATCTGTTATTTTATAACAATTATTTAGAAATAACATAACGCAACCGTTACTACTTTTAAAAAATAACAGATATAAAATAACGATACGCAGAGAAGGACCGTTCGTGAAACAAAGTCGGCGCCCTGCACCGCCACGAAATTCGATGCTGCTCGAAGTAATTCCAAAAACAACTAGTATGGATTATGGATGGAAAACATGTTATTGGAACAACCATCGATACAGGCGGCAAGATACAACGGACAACGGAGTGGGGGGAATGCGCTAGGGAGCGGCGCGGCGCGGCGAACGGCATCGGTCGATGGTCATGTGGGGCTTGCAACAGCTTAAAAATAATAGGATATAAAAGAAGCAACTTTTTGAAACAGTTGCGGGCATAACGCCTGGCAGTCGAGATAACAGGAGTGGGAAAGGAACGCTGCTGCATCGGTCGATTGTCGAGGCTCGCAACGGGTTGGAGAAGCAGTCACATTTTAGATAAGTTGTTTTTAACCTGTTACGAGCATAACAGAGCGGCGGTCGAGATAATCGGAGTCGGAAAGTAACGCTGCTGCATCGGTCGATTGTCGATGGAAGTTCGAAACAGGTTGGAGAATAACGCATCAGTTGTTTTAGATATATTGTTTTTCAACCTGTTACGAGCATAACGGGCGGAGGTCGAGATATTATGGCGCTGTATGTTTCAGTACGTTATTAAGTTTCAATATTTAGGTATTTATTTATTCTGAAAAATTTTCAGAATAATATTTTAAGATTTTTTAAAAATGTATACAGGGTGTTTTGAAAAATCTGGTCATTGATTAATCACGATCCTGCTTAAAGCCCTTGACGTAAAAAGCTGATTTTTGGAAAACGGATTGACTTTAGGGTGTAGAGGTTCGATAAGAAGGGATTTTTCGAAACTCGAATTCAAAGGGGGTGAAACCACCCTCAAATATTAGAATATTTTTTATTTAAAAACCGGTGAGTTTTCCGGAAAAACTCTTAAACACGTATATTTTATTTCGTTGTTTTACATATTTTAAGATTTTTTAAAAATATATACAGGGTGTTTCATAAAATGTGACCATTGAGTAATCACGATTCTGCTTAAACTGCTTGACGTTTAAAGCTGATTTTTGGCAAACGGATTGACTGTGGGGTTGAGGTTCGATAAGGAGGGGTTTCTCGAATCTTAAATTCCAAGAGGGTGAAAACGCCCCTCAAATATTACAATATTTGTTATTTAAAAAACGGTTAGTCTTTCGGGAAAACGCTTGGACACGCATAATTTATTTTGTTTTTTTACATATTTTGAAATTTTTTAAAAAATAATACAGGGTGTTCCAAAAAGTTGAGTAATTGATTAACCACGATTCTGCTTAAACTGCTCGACGTTTAAAGCTTATTTTTGGCAAATGTGAGAAAATTTTATCCAGTTTGTATGTCAATAGAAATTCTTGCTTTGCTTTATCATCACCATTACAAATTATTAATTCGACGCGAACGAAGTCGCGGGTACACGCTAGTTTAAGTGTAAAATTAATTCGAACTCTAGTGTATAGTTGGTTTACTTATGAAGAATATACTACACATTTTCTTATATTGCTATTTTTTGACCACAAATGGTAAAATTATAACTAAGAGCTTCTTGCCCGTCGAGTGAGATGCACCCTGTACACTGCTACGCAATTCAGGATCTACGCCAATCGAGGAGCAAGGCGTAGGTAGATCGGAATGTATACGTATAGACGAGTGGCGGAATTTTGGCTTTTTTTTTCGCAATTTGTAAACAGCGCTTATTTGTAAACATCGACCGTTTTTAGAGAGGTATTTTAGATAACGATCCATATTTAGAAATGTTTTGACACCCTGGAAATACTACCACCGAGCACGTCATTGTTGCAACTTGCAACTGCGTTAATACGCCTGGCGGTGACCGCCTCATACTCTTTCAGATATTTAGCAATAAAATAAAGAAACCTGTTATTTTTAAGCTGTTATTCTAAGCTGTTTTTTTATAAATAACTATAACAGTTTCAACTGTTATCTAAAAATAACAGTTTTGCCCATCACTACTTCATAAATTATATGGAAAAAGTCGAAATGAAAATGAAATGTCTACACCCTCCCTTATATCTCCGAAACTAATGTTAACACTTATACGAAATTTTTTACTTATTTTTATCTGCTGAATATGCTGCCGAAGTTTCCGGAATACAGTTCGGACCACCCTGTATAGTATGTATATTCAAAATTAAGGAGTATATTATTTATAGTAATTCAATTTTTAGGAGAACTTAATGGTACTTTCCTAGTTTCTTGCACAGCATAATAGGTTCAAGTGATTAAGTACCATGTTTCTTATTACTTGTGTTATCAGTTTTAAGTCCTTTTTTTCTATTATAATGAGTTGAACGATTTTTTTCTTGACTATATTAGATTGAGGTGATTAATTTGTTTTTTAGACTTTTTTTTTTGTATTTTTTTAGAGTTGTTTATTTTATTAAATAGTTGAAGTATACATACTAAACATGTTTTGAACTGAGACTTAAAGAAATATTTAAAATAAGTAGTGGCGTGTTGATGTGTTTGCAACTCTGTATTTATTTAACATAATTTGTATTGTGTTATTATCGTTAGCATATATATCTCGCCTTATTTTTTATAGAATCGCAAATTGGACACAACTTGAGACTTTTGAGTTCCATTTTGATTTCGCATCAGGTGTGGTCAGAAGCATGCAATGTAGAAATCAACGTGGCTCTGTTTGTTCCTGAAGGAGATATAGGCAAACGAAAAACGAATTTGGATTTGAATCCTTCACTTTTAGATCTTTGCCCGCCTGTAAAAGTCAGTGTGGCTCCTAAACCCATCAAAAAACCCTGTAAATTATTTTTAGGTTATAGAAATATATTTTAAGTATTTAAATACGTAAGTGTTTTTTCTTGCTCTTTAAAAAATTGAAACAATAACAATTTAACACAGCGAACTATTTAAAGTTGAAAATTTGAGAAAAGTTAAATTATATTTAATTTTTTTGTATATAGGAAAATAACTATTATAATATACAACTATTGGATTTCTACGAAAGGAACAACTATTTCTACGAAAGGAACTTCAAAAAGGCAGTCAGAATATTGGAGTATGATCAATTTACTACAAAACACATTTAAAAAAAACAGCAATATATTTTATAGATCGCTACCTATATATTACACGTGGAATTGACGAGTATGTCACCGCAAAACACACTAATATTTTTGAAATTTTTGATCAAGTAAGTAACGTTATCTATATTTATGACACAGTAGTTGTATTCATAGAAAAAGTCTAATAATTCGCTTATAAAACAATACACTTTTTATTTAACCAAATTATCCAAAATTTCACTTAGCGGATGATAATCAAAGGCCAAAATGACATTACTCGCAAATTTTGAAGTATAATTAGTGGAAAAAAAAATAAGTTTTTGACGTTCTGAATGCTTACGTTCAAATTAGAGGAACAAACTTTTTAAATCAGTAATTTATTCCATTAATTTCGATGTTCTGAATAAAGTTTAAAATTAGAGAAATAAGACACAAAAATTTAATATAAACATTTACTAAAACATAAATTTAATTGCTTACAGTCTAAGGTCTTTTAATTGTTTTCTTAATATAAAAAAAAAATCAATCAGGATATCATGAGTACGTTCGAAAATATATCAAAGTGCAGTACAAATTACAAAATCTGCCACATCTTTAGTAGCATCATCTCCAGCTTTCTTCAATTTATCAGTAAAGCACTGTTCCAAAATTGGAACAATTTCGGTTACTAATGCTGTAGCCTTTGTTACATCTTCTGCGATATGAGCTGGAGCATCTTTAGTATCTTTCTCGATTTCTTCGATAATCTTGGCGTAGCATTTGATTTTTTTGAATTCGTTGCCACCACAGTTATCGATGTCAGAATCAATAGTGTTTAGGTCTTCTTCGATTTTCTTGATGCTGGTCAATGCATCGTTCACGTACCCTTGGGCCTTTTCGACTTGAGTGGTGATACATTCTCCCAAATCGGTCACTAGTTGGTCTGGAACGTTCGAGAAATCGTCGACGTAGCTTTGGCAGTTGGACACATCAAAACCTGAAAAGAGATAATAAAAATTGATATTAAAAAATTAGGCTCCATTTAGAACCTCGAAATTAGTCGTTTTAATTAGCGGTAGTAATTTTCAACTACTAGAAAAAGTTAACAAACTTAATTTTTTTAGTAACTGTACTTCCAAATTTACGAGTAATGTCATTTTGGACTTTGATTTTTATGCGTCAAGAGAAATTGTGGTTAGAAATCAAAAGTTAGTAGTTTTGTAAGCTATATAACTATTAAGGCTATCTCTATGGTACAACTGGATACCGTATGCTGTAGCTAGGATATTCTATTCATTTTAATTGTATTTTTTCACATTGTGAATGATCATACATTTCTAAGTATAAAATATTAAGCTTTATTCAGAACCTCGAAATTAGTGGAATAAATTAGTGGTTTCAATTAGCGTAGAAGTTTATTCCTCCAATTTAGAAATCAAAAGTTTATTATTGTTTTATAAGATAAATATTAGACATTCTCTATGGATACAACTGACTACCGCAAGCTGTTGCTAGGATATTCTATTAATTTTAATTTGCGTTTTTTAGACATTATGAATGGATTTGTAAACTAAAAAAGTTATAAAGTGTAACTGAAAACTTACTAATTTATTTCCACTTAATTTTTGATGATTTTGAATGAAGCTTAAAATATAGAGAAAATAAGGACACAAAAATTTAATATAAACATTTACTAAAACATAAATTTAATTGCTTACAGTTAAGGTTCTTTAATTGTTTTCTTAATATAAAAAAATCAATTCAAAAAAAAAAAAAAAAAAAAATCCAAAAAATATATCAAAGATGCAGCACAGATTTGCAAAATCTGCCACATCTTTAGTAGCATCATCTCCAGCTTTCTTCAATTTATCAGTAAAGCACTGTTCCAAAATTGGAACAATTTCGGTTACTAATGCTGTAGCCTTTGTTACATCTTCTGCGATATGAGCTGGAGCATCTTTAGTATCTTTCTCGATTTCTTCGATAATCTTGCGTAGGCATTTGATTTTTTTGAATTCGTTTCCTCCACAGTTATCGATGTCAGAATCAATAGTGTTTAGGTCTTCTTCGATTTTCTTGATGCTGGTCAATGCATCGTTCACGTACCCTTGGGCCTTTTCGACTTGAGTGGTGATACATTCTCCCAAATCGGTCACTAGTTGGTCTGGAACGTTCGAGAAATCGTCGACGTAGCTTTGGCAGTTGGACACATCAAAACCTGAAAAGAGATAATAAAAATTGATATTTAAAAAATTAGGGCTCCATTTTAGAACTCGAAATTAGTCGTTTTAATTAGCGGTAGTAATTTTCAACTACTAGAAAAAGTTAACAAACTTAATTTTTTTAGTAACTGTACTTCCAAATTTACGAGTAATGTCATTTTGGACTTTTGATTTTTATGCGTCAAAGAGAAATTGTGGTTAGAAATCAAAAGTTTAGTAGTTTTTTAAGCTATATAACTATTAAGGCTATCTCTATGGTACAACTGGATACCGTATGCTTGTAGCTAGGGATATTCTATTTCATTTTTAATTGTATTTTTTCACATTGTGAATGATCATTACATTTCTAAGTATTAAAAATATTAAGCTTCATTCAGAACCTCCAAATTAGATGGAATAAAATTTTATAGTTTCAATTTTTTTTTTTTTTTTTATTTTTTTTTGGTTAGAAATCAAAGTTTATTATTGTTTTATTACAGTAAATATTAGACATTCTCTATAGATACAACTGAGTACCGCCGCAGCTGTTGCTAGGATTTCTATTAATTTTAATTGTGTATTTTTAAACAAAAATAAAAAAAAAAAACTAAAAAGTTATAAAAGTCGTTAAAATGAAACTACTTAATTTATTCCACTAATTTTGATATTTTGAATTGAAGCTTTAAAATTAGAGAAATAAGACACAAAAATTTAATATAAAACATTTTACTAAACATTTAAATTTAATTGGCTTACAGTTTAAGGTTTCTTTAATTGTTTTCTTAATATAAAAAAATCAATCACGATAATTTTTAAGTGACGTTTCCAAAAAAATATATCAAAGTGCAGCACAGATTGCAAAATCTGCCACATCTTTAGTAGCATCATCTCCAGCTTTCTTCAATTTATCAGTAAAGCACTGTTCCAAAATTGGAACAATTTCGGTTACTAATGCTGTAGCCTTTGTTACATCTTCTGCGATATTGATTCTGGAGCATCTTTAGTATTCTTTTTCTCGATTTCTTCGATAATCTTGGCGTAGCATTTTGATTTTTTTGAATTCGTTGCCACCGCAGTTATCGATGTCAGAATCAATAGTGTTTAGGTCTTCTTCGATCTTCTTGATGCTG